>NW_022436942.1:66720396-66765352 GCF_009761245.1 Sapajus apella
CACCACCATGACCACCACCATGACCACCACCACCGCCACCACCACCATCTCCACCACCTACACCACCGCCACCATCACCACCATCACCACCACCACCATCACCACCATTTCCACCACCTACACCACCATCACCACCATCACCACCACCACCATCACCACCATTTCCACCACCTACACCACCACCACCTCCACCGTCATCACTACCACCATGACCACCTCCACCGTCATCACTACCACCGACACCATTTCCACTACCACCACCACCACAACCACTACTACCTTCACCACCATCACCACCACCACCAGGACTACCTCCACCTTTCCCACCTGTACTACCTCCTCCACCACCCTTACCTCCTCCACCTCCACTATTACCACCATGACCTTCACCTCCACCATCACCAGCACCATCAGGACCACCTCCACCTCCACCACCTCCACCTCCAAGGCCATAACCTCCACCACCACCACCATCATCACTATTGGCACCACCTCCACCTCCACCAGCACCACCTCCTTCTCCACCTCCACCGCCACTGCCTGTTTTGCCTTCACCATCACCACCATAGCTTCTACCACCATCATGACTTCCACCATTACCACCTCCACCACCACACCCAAGACCATCACCATCGCCACTGCTTCCACCAACATTACAACTATGTCCACTCAGCACCTCCACCGCCACATCACAACCACCTCCTTCTCCACCTCCACCGCCACATCACAACCACCTCCTTCTCCACCTCCACCACCAGTACTTCCTTCACCATCGTCTCACCACCACCTCCTCCTCCACCTTCACCATCACCTCTACCACCACCACTACTACCAGCCTTACCACAACAATCACCACGACCCCCTCTTCCACCACTACCATCTACACCACCGTCACTATCACAACCACCATCTCCACCTCCACCTCTACCATCACGATCACCATCACCTCCATCATCACCTCCACCATTAACACCTCCACAACCACCACCACTACCATCTCCCTCACCTTCACCATCACTACCTCCACCTCCATCACCACCACCACAACCAGTGCTCTATTTAATTAGACGTTTTAGTGAATACAATAAGGCACATAAAAAATTAATGAAGTGAAGAGCATAGAAAGGAAGTGATAAAGCTTCCTTTCTATGGATGCTTCCATCATCTACCTAGAGATAATTCTTGAATGAGCACTGGGCAGTCAGGTGACCTGGACTAGAGACGGGCCTTGGCCATGGCCTTTCTGGGCAACTTGAGTCTCAGTTTCCCATCCACAGCTTGAGTGGTGGGACTAGTACAACTGTTTATAAACTGTGCTTCACTGAGCCTGAGGCCCCTATGGGGGCAAAGCGAGGTGAGCCTTGAAAGGGTATCCCATCGCTTTCAAGGGTTTAGCTTTACTTTCATTGACTTAAATGTTAGGATTCCTTTATTTGAACAAAGGGTTCTGTGCCTTAAAAAAGTTGAAAATCACTGGATACGCAACCAGTGTAAGTACAGACTACAGATAGAAACGGGTAATTCACTGGAGAGAAGCCAGAGCTCCAGAAGAGAAAGGCCCCTGGCTGGGTGTGGTTGGCTCATGCCTTTAATCCCAGCACTTTGGGAGGCCAAGGCAGGAGGATCACTTGAGCTCAGGAGTTTGAGACCAGCCTGAGTAACACAGCAAGACCCTGTCTCTACTAAAAAGAAAAAAAAATAGCCAAGAGTGATGGCATGCATCTGTGATCCCAGCTACTCCAAGGGAGGCTGAGATGAGAGGATCATTTGGGCCTGGGAGATCAAGGCTGCAGTGAGCTATGATTGCACCCACTGCACTCCAACCTGGGGTGACAGAGAAAGACCCTATCTCAAATAAACAAACAAACAAAAAGAGTCAAAGCCCTGAGCCTCTCGCTGGACATGATCACCGTTTCTTCAACCCGCCTACACTGATGGGCACATGGGTGGTTTCCTTTTTTTTCACTTATGTTTTTTAAGATGGAGTCTCGCTCTATTGCCCAGACTGCCGTGCAGTGGCATGATCTCAGTTCACTGCAGCCTCCACCTCGCAGGTTCAAGAGCTTCTCCTCCCTCAGCCTCCCAAGTAGCTGGGATTATAGGGTCCAGCCACCACGCCTCGCTAATTCTTGTATTTTTAGTAGAAACAGGGTTTCACCACGTTGGCCAGGCTGGTCTGGAACTCCTGATCTCAAGTGATCCTCTCACCTTGACCTCCCAGAGCGCTGGGATAACAGGCGAGAGCCACCGCACCCAGTCTAGCCCTTTCTTTTCACTTATTCTAAACAACACTGGCACGAACATCCATGCGTACACATCTTAGCATCCAAACACAAGTATTTCTGCAGGCAAGTTCCAGAAAAGAATTTCTGGGTCAAAGGACAAGCACATTTACAACACTAGGTAGATGCAGTCATGTGACTCTCCAAGAAAGACATTTATCTCCATCCTAGTCTGCTCCAAACCAGACAGTGCAAAGAATCAGATCTGGACAAAGACGAGATGTTCTTATCTTACGAGAGGTCATGGGAAGAATTCAAGAGTGTTACTGGCTCCTCAATAGCTGGCCCAGTCCTCTACCCAGAGCTCTGCTGCAGGCCGGAATATGGGGAAACCGGCCTTTGACCCACCCTGTTTGACTTAGGTTATATAGCAGAAAAGATTTCCGGAGAGTGAGGGGTTGTTAGATCACGGAGAAAGGACCAAAGGAGTTACCTTTCTCCCAGGAGTCTCTTAAAATAGCGGGTAGGCAAAGGAGTTGATCTCTCTGGGATGGATTAAAGTGGGGAAAGAGGCTAGTTTCTCCCAAGACCTTGTGCAAGAATTGAGTGGTTTTCTGGTTTTGTTTTGTTTTTGAGATAGGGCCCACTCTGTCATTCAGGCTGGAGTGCAGTAGCAGGATCACGGCTCACTACAGCTCAGCTTCCCGGTCTCAATCAAGTGATTCTCCCACCTCAGCCTCCTGAGTAGCTGGGACTACAGGCATGTGCTACCATGCCCGGTTAATTTTTGTGTTTTTTGTAGAGACGGGGTCTTGCCATGTTGTCCAGGCTGGGCTCGAACTCCTGGGCTCAAGCGATCTGCCTGCCTCAGCCTCTCAAAGGGCTGAGATTACAGGCGTGAGTCACCATGCCTGACCCAATTCTTTTTGTTTAGAGGAAAACGCTATCCTGTATCTTCTTTTCCTTTGGCGCTCACCACAATGCTGCACTGGAACACGGGGTTTAGGACTCACCAGCTCCCTGAAATTCAGCACAAGCCTCTTTCTTCCCTTCCTCTGCCTAGCTGTGGTCCAGAAAGGGCAAGCAACCTGCCCCAGGTGGCACAGCCAGGGAGGGGGCAGGGCAGGACCTCCACCCTGAGGCTCCCAACCGAGGGCCAGGACCTGCCCAGGGACCCCCCCACCCGCCACCTCCACGTCGGATTCTGGAGAGCCCCAAGGCTGCGTGCCTGGACTCCAGACTGCGCAGACACTCAGTACCTCCCGCACGCAGCGCCTGGAGCAGAAGCAAGAGTGTGTGGGTCTAGCAGGCCTGGCGTGGTCGCACCAGCCACGAGCCCCGGGCTAGGAGGCTACGCGCCCACCAGCTTGGGTTCCCCTCCAGGGTTAGGTGTGCCCATGCACAGTTTGTGAAAAGGCAAGAAGGGCTCAGCCCAGCGGAGGCGTTTGTGATCAAAGCCTCCAGGCCAACCACGAGGAACGCAGCACCCGGCGGCTGTGAAGATATCTGCTGCTGCCGACTGAGCTGTGGGGTCACGCAGACGTTGGACATGTTGGCCTTGGGCCCCATACCCCATTCATTCATTCATACACACATTCATTCATGGGATAGCAGCCACCATAAAGGAGTGGTTAATGCTACAGGGTCCAACAGCCCCAAGAGGTTCAAAGCTGGGCGCGGGCACTTTTGGCTGTGTGACCTTGGGCAATCACTTCACCTCTCTGGGCTTCTGCACCTTCCTCTGTAGAAAGTGGATAACAGCAGTGCTTCCCACAGCTTTGTGAGGACCTGAAGTATAGAAAGTGCTTAGTGCCGTGCCTGGTACACAGTCGTGCTCAAGAAGTGATGGAAATCCTAATGGTGAGATTTAAACACTGAGGAAGGACAGAGGTGGGAGGTATGGGGGTCGATGGGGTTTCCCTGAGCCCCTCATATCACAGCCCCCCACCCAGGGCAGGAGCAGAGGAGATACCCAATTCCTCTGGTGCCATGCATCCCCTCTGCTCCTCATTCAAGGGCCCAGCCTTGAAGAGGGCATAGTACTCCCTTCTCAACATTTATTGAGAACCTACTGAGTACCTAGCTCCACACTGGACTCCAAGCATCAGGGCTCAGAGGAGGAGCCACCGAATTTCACAAATCAGAACTGCCCCAGGCACCGCGCTCTTTAGAGCTTTCTGAGGGCAGGAGCAGCAGCCGCATCGGAGGAGCCCTTACTCCATCCTGGGCCCTGGGCCACCCACCCGCCAGCGTTTTCTCCTCTAGGCCGCCAACAGGGCAGGACCTGTGAAGCCCTGAGGCTCCGAGAGGAGGCGGAAGCTGTTCCACATCACAGCCTGGTTGTGGAATTTGAAGGCTGGGATTTGAAACCAAGTCTCCTGGGAGGTGAGTCGGACATCTCGAGTTCTTCCCCGACTGTGCCTGGAGGACATTGCTACCCAGGCTCCATGCTGAAAAGTTTATCTAGATGGGACACAGCAGGGAGCAGGGGAAGATCCAGGTCACTCAGCTGGGTAATTCGCCCAGCTGGGTCCCCATTCTCCTTCCACCTAGACACGGCCCTGGCGCCTGCCCCAGACCAGCCCTAGACTCTGGGCTCCCCCACACATGTCACCAGCTACATCTCCAGCCACACTGGCCCAGACAACATCTAAGCCTTGGTTGTGGTCGCCCCACCTCAGAGGAAGACAGGGAACAGCTGAGGCATGACCCTTCGCCCCACTGGGTACACAGTCTCCACAGAGGCATGCACGGATTGGAGGCCTTTTTCCCGCCCAGAGGGTGGTGGGAACTGTCTCTTGTCCCGCCACATCCTTCGCCCCCCTCTGGGGTTTGCTGGTCTTACTGGGCTCCTGGCCCTGCTCTGGCCTCTCCAACACTTCCAGGCCCCTCTGCCCTGCCCCCCAACGAAAAGATGTTAAGACTGTAAAGTTTCAAGCATCTGAGACTCACTGATCTTATGATTCTGAAGCTTCTAAACTAGACCTGGAAAGAAAAGGTGACTCTAGAACAGCTGGATGTTTAGAGATGGAAGTTTCCCCCTTTCCGCTTCTGCAGCGCTGCGGTTCACAGCTAACCACAGCTTGCATTCCCACGGGGAGCCCATTCCAAGCATTTTAAATGAACTCAACTCTCACCCACACTCCAAGGGAGGTACCACCATTATTGCCATTTCACAGATCAGGAATCTCAGGCCCATAGTGGTTAAGTGACTTATCCAAGGTCACACAGCCAGGAGACGGTAGAATTAGGATTCCGCCCAGGTCGTCTGAAACCTGCACCCCTAACCACCACACACACTTCATGGAACATTTGTAAAGTGCATTCATATTTCTTAGCCTCACTGTATTCTAAGGGAAGAGGAAAGGCAGGGCAGGGGCTGCGGCCCCAGTGCCCCTCTACCTTCCTCTGTCCTTTGCTGCCTATAATCTTTGACCCCGTGACCTCTGGAGGGGGAAGAAGAGGATGCGCAATCCCCATCCCTCTCGTTTCCCCCCCAGCTCTGCCTATTGAGCCTGACTCCCCAGACTCTAAGGGAGAGACTGCAGGTGGTTACCCCAGGCTTGTACTCTCCAGCCTCCCAGGGCCCCCCAGGTGTCACTACAGGGCCCTAGTGGGTGGCAGACGTCACAGAGTCCTCTGGCATCAGTGTCCCTGACCAGAGTGGATTTATGAACAGGGCTGTTTTTTGCTTTGCAGCTGCCGCCATAAACCCTGGACACCCCTGAGGAGAGGGAGCAGCTGCTGGGAAACCTCCCGGGCCCTGGAGCCATCACCAAATCCCTGCTGCTATTTCTGAGCAGCCAAAGGAATCCTGAAATTAAAACCTCCTGAAAAATGGCAATTCCCCATCCCATCCCAGACAGATGAAGATCCTTCTCCCAAAATAGATGAAGAACCAAGGAGGAAGCAGAGCCGAGCTGGACACAGCTCAAGACTGCCCACAGGAGACTTGATTCCTGCCCAGCTCTGCCGCACCCCCAGCCCCTGTCTGGTCCCCACATGCCCAACTATAAAATAAAAGGCTGGGATACTCAACTTTAGTACATCAGAATCACCTGCAGAGCTAAAACAGCACTCGGGAGTCCCAGGTGAGGCTGATGCCTCTGAACCTTAGAAGCTTCCCTCAGGTCACTTTCAGCTCACACATCCCCACTGTTTAAGGTTCAACACTCCAACTACTGGCTGTGTGATGTTGGATGAGTCACTTGACCTCTCTGGGTCTCCATTCTTCTTATCTATATAATGGAGAGAAAGAATGATCACCTCATCTCGAGGGCTGTGAGGGAAAAATCAAATAACAGTAGTTCATAGCAACTTTCTTTGTAATATCCAAAAACTGGAAGCCATCCAAGTGTGCATTAGCAAGTGAATGGATAAAGAAAGTGTGGTGCGTTCAAACAACAGAATGCTACTCAGCAGTGAAAAGGAATGAGATACTGATACATACAAAAACGGGAATACTTCAAAGCCAGGCAAAAAAGACAGTACACATTGTATGTTTCCATTTGTGTGAAATCCAGAAAACTTAAAGCAATTCATAGCAACAGAAAGCAAATCAGTAGTTGCCCGGTCATTAGGGGAGGGAGGAAGGATGAGGAGGAGGAGTAAGGGAGGATTATGAAGTGGTACCAAGGAACTTCAGGAGGTGATGGATTGTACATTCTTTTGATTGTGGTGACAGTTCTGTGTTAAACACGTATCAAAAATCACCAAATTGTACGCTCTTCTTTTTGGATTTTTTTTTTTTTTTTTTTGAGACAGTTTCGCTGTCACCCATGCTGGAGAGCAGTGGTGCAGCCACAGCTCACTGCAGCCTCAACCTCCTGGACTCAAGTGATCCTCTCATCTCAGCCTCCCAAGTTGCTGGGACCACACGCACACCACCATGCCGGCTAATTTTTGTACTTTTTGTAGAGACAGGGTTTCACCATGTTGCCCAGGCTGGTCTCAAACCCCAGGGCTCAAGGGATCCTCCCACCTCAGCCTCCCAAAGCACTGAGATTACAGGTGTGAGCCATCAGTATCTGGCCCTGGCTAATTTATTTATTTATTTATTTATTTTAGAGATGGGGTTGGGGGCAGTCTCACTACGTTTCCAGGCTGGTCTCAAACGCCTGGCCTCAAGCGATCCTCCTGTTTTGATTTCTCAAAGTGCTGGGATTACAGGCCACTGGGCCTGGCCAAATTGTACACTTTAAATATGTGGATTTTATCGTGTGTCACTTAACCCTCGGTAAAGCAGTAAAAAATATTATTGGTAAAGCATCAGCCATGTACATGATAGCCCTTCTACAAATGGCAGCTATTCCTATTATTAATCACTGTAGCTACGTCTAGATGATTCTTTGATTAATTTTCATCTGTTCCACTAGAATACAGCCTCAGATCTGTTTTGCTAAAACGCGTTCCTAATACCCGACACATAGTAGATACTTATGAAACAGTCGTGGTTGGAAATTGGAGAAGCTATGAACCTGCTACTTTCTCCTGGGCCACTTCAGAACACAGAAGGTTAATTAATCCCAGCAGAAGCAGATTGCATGATTCTAGGACTGTGTGAATGAGAACCAGGACAGGCGTGACCCACAGTCAACACCCTTGGGAGGAGGACAGGGGAGGTCGAAACAGGGCTGCAGGACCCATGATGAAACACACACCCCACTGCACCGATAGTGGAGGGCTTGGCCTTTAGACCATTGATATGTTCTAAAATGAGGCAGGTGAAGACTGTTGAGGAACTAGAGAGACTGGGTTCAAATCCCAGCTTTGCTGGGCTGTATGACCTCAGGCAAGTCACTGCAACGCTCTAAGTCTCAGTTTCCTCATCTGTACAACACAGGTACTGACATTGCTCAGCTCTCTGTGGGGAGTGCAGTGAGTGTTAAATATGGTTATGGATTATAGGTACATTGATTCACGTGCTCTCCTTCAGGCTTACACACTTGTACTTGCACACACACGGAACCCCTACTGTGTGTCAGGAACCATGCCAAGTGCTAGGAGGCAGTGCTAGGCCAACCCCCAGGCCTCTCTCCTTGTGGACTCTACATCTTGGCAGTGACAATTGCTCAGCTGTATCCTCAGAGACACTGATGTCATTGGTCTAGGTGGGGCCCCGGAGCCAGTATGTTTGCTTTTTTATACAGACAGGGCCTCACCATGTTACCCAGACTGGTCTTGAAATTCTGGTCCCAAGCAATCCTCCTGTCTCAACCTCCCAAAGTACTGTAATTACAGTCATGAGCCACCATACCTGGCCTAGATGTCAACTTTTTTCCAAGACAGGGTCTCGCTGTGTCTCCGAGGCTGGAAGGCAGGGGTGTGATTGCAGCTCACTGCAGCCTCAACCTCCTGGGCTCAGTCAATCCTCCTGCCTTAGCCTCCCAAAGAGCTGGGACCACAGGTGCCCACCACCACTCCTGGATATTTTTTATTATTATTATTTTAAAGACAGAGTCTCCCTGTGTTGCCCAGGCTGGTCTCAAACTCCTAGTACAAACTCCTGCCTTGGCCTCCCAAAGTGCTGGGATTGCAGGTGTGAGCCACCCAGCACTGGCTGGGAGCCAGTATTTTGTTAAACTCCCAGGCAATCCCTATATGCAAGGTGGAGACCCCTGTTACATGGGGTAGGATCATTCCCTCTTTATATACATTAAAAACGGAGGCCCAGAGAGGTGAGGTGACTTGCCCAAGGCCACACAGCTAAGAAAGAGTGGAGCTGTGACTGAAGGAAACCAGACAAGGTGACCATGGGACCAGAACCACCTTAAACATCACAAGAGAGTTATAGACAATGTGCCCAGTGGAGATGTGCCCACAGCCCAATCCTGCTCTCACCTTCAACTTGACCCAGCCAGGGAACTCCCAGCCCTCCTGGGCTGATCAGAGCAGAGCAAGGGGCTGGGAAGGAATCCCGCTTCCAGCCAGTGGCCCTTTAGCCCCTGCAATACCCACACAGATGACCAGAATCCCCCACCTCCACTCTGAGCTGAAGTCCATGTCTTGGTGTAGTTCTCTCCTCCTCCCCCTCCCCCTTTAAAATGACAGCAGGCCTGGCTCGGGGACAGGGTCATGGGCTGGGAGCAGCTGTGCCGCTTTACAAGCCCAGAGACAGTGGGGGACTGTTCAGGACCTGGCAGATTCCTGGGCCCCTGAGAACAGTGGAACCCTCTCCCCAAGCCTCAAGCCCAATTCTACCCCGATCCTGCCTACCCCGCCCCCCACCCAGCGACCATGGTCTCCCTCTATGGCCCAATGTTCACTGGTGCCAGCTAGATGTGTGCCCATAAAATGCCTCTTCTAGGTAACCCCATCGCAGATTGGAGGGGCTTTCAGCAGGAGAGGAGCCCTGCTATCCTCTCCCTAAGGGATTCACTCACTCACTCATTCATTCATTCATTCATTCTTCAAAGAAGCATTAGAGCCCATTGGAGAATTCAGATGCTGGGGTCAGACCGCTGGGCTGGAATCCTGGCTGTGGGACCTCAGCAGCCTACATCATCACTTCTCTTGGCCTCAGTTTCCTCAGCTGTGACACAGGAATAATAACAGTGCCCACCCCAGTGGGCTGCAAATCTCAACGAGTTAATGATGCTGCGTGCTGAGAGCAGGGCCTGGCACATAACAGGGGCTATTAATTGGAAGCTATTATTAGCACTGAGCTAAAGGACTGTGAAAGAGGGGTGGCGTGGAAGCTATCAGGGAAGGCTCCCAGGAGGAAGGAACATCTAGACCAGAAGCTAAAGGATAAGGGGGAATTAGCAAGGCAGAAGGGGTTGGGAGGGGTGGAAAGGTATCATAGGCAGAAGGAACAGCAGCTGTCAAAGCTCAGAGGTGAGGAAGAGGTGAACTGCATTGGTGCTCAGGCAGCCTCCTTCATCCACCTCCCACCAGTCTTGGGGGCCACAGGCTGTGGCTGAGGTCACGAACTCCATGTCCTCTGGAGAGCCCCGCTGAGCGTTAGTGGAGGGCTGCTGTCAGGAGCCGCTGATCAGGGAGCTTGCCCCTGACTGCTCCCCCAGGGTCTCTAATGACTGCTTCTGTTTTACTAGATTTTTGTGTATTCAGGGGAAGCTTCACGCACTTCCCAGTCACGTCCCAACACCTAAGACCCCGCAGGAGCTTAGCAACAAGAAGAGAGCACAGACCCTGAACCCAGAGAAGTTGAACGATTTGATCAGAGCCTCGAAGCACACAGGTATTCCTCTTCCACTCTCCCGCTGTTTGCGGCAGGCCTGGCCGGGCTGAGAAAGGGAGGGTCCTTCCCCGCTGAGTGAGACAGAGGCCATTGTGTGTTATGAAACCCAAACCTCAGGGGCCCCCTCCGGGTGGAGGTGGGGTCAGTGGAGGGGAGGGGCTACAGGGGATGGCTTACTGCCCCCCGACCCCAGGGACCCAGCACATGCTCCCAGCCCCAGCCACATCTGGATTCCAGCTGGCAGCTCCTGAGGCCCAGGGTGCGGGGGAGAAGTCGCTGCGGGAACTTGCCATCAAAGACCAAGAGGAGGTTGGTGGGCGGGAGACAAAAGGCAGAGGCCGACTGCAGGGCCAGCGCGCGGCCTCTTACCCACAGTCCTGGCCAAGGCTGCAGTGAGGGGGCACTGTCCGAGACCCACCCCAGTCCTTAGCCACCTGCAGGGGAAACAGAGGTGAGTGACTCTCTCACAGCCACAGTCAGTGGCAGAGCCGGGTGTAGAACCTGGGTCTGTGTGGCCACAAGTCCAGAGCTGGTACTCCACCCCTGGGGACACAAGTTCCAGCCCATTCCTCAGAGCTACAGTCTTTCCTTTCTTTCCCGCATCAATCTGTCCCTTCAGTCTGCACAGCTGGGCTGATGTTTCTCCAGAAAGTTGTCCCCATCCCATGCAAGAGCCCCTCCCCAGCAGGCTCATTCCCCGTGCCCCCTGGAAAACCAGTGAGACTTCAGGCCAGAATAAAGGTTTATTGTGCTGGTGCATTATATCTTAGCACCTGGAGAGCTGTGCGGAGGTTGCGGGAGCCCCAGATGGAGGGATGGGGGAGAGGTCCCCCGCCAGAGCCTCCATAAAGCAGGACGGAGCCCAGGCTCCCTGTCAAGGACTGACGAATATTGTGGACACAGGCTGCCAGGCAATGTGTGAGCGATGGGGGGTGGCCAGGGACCCCCTGCTCCAGGCTGGGCGTCAGAAACCCTCCCCCAGTCCCTCAGACTCCCCCAGGGTGGAGCTTCCCTCAAACACAGCTGCTGGCTTCTAGGCTGCTTCAGAGGCCAGATGGGAAGAGTTCCATTCATTCCCCCCATGAGAAATTCAGCCCCAGGCAGGAGGTGCTTGGGGAGCGCTTAAGAGTGTTTAAATGCCCTACCCCCCCCCACATCCCTAATCCTGGACCAACCAGAAACAGGGGCACCTTCAGGAAAGTTAACAGCAGTATTTTCCAGAGTGGGTGCTGCAGGACTTTACCCTGTAGCTGTTTAAAAAAGTAGTTTGGGCTGGGAGCAGTGGCTCACACCTGTAATCCCAGCACTTTGGGAGGCCAAGGCGGGTGGATCACCTGAAGGTCAGGAGTTCCAGACCAGCCTGGCCAACACGGTGAAGCCCAATCTCTACTAAAAATACAAAAATTAGCCAGGCGTGGTGGTGGGCACCTGTAATCCCAGCTACTCGGAAGGCTGAGGCGGGAGAATCGCTTGAACCTGGGAGGTTGAGGTTGCAGTAAGCTGAGGTTGCGGTGAGCCAAGATGGCGCTACTGGACTCCAGCCTGGGCAACAGAGCGAGACTCCATCTCAAAGAAAAAATAAATCTAATTCCATAGAGCGCCTCAGGGAACCTAGTCTGGGAAATGCTCATTTAGGGACCTGTCGTCATGTGTGTGTGCAGGGGACCTCTCACAGAAATGTCCTGATTAACCACACCCACTTCTGCTGCTGGGGCTCTAAGCACAGGCAGAACAATACTAAAATATTCAGCATTGAAAGGACACAAGAAGGGGACCATTTTCAGTTCTAAACTATTGCCTCTCGCCAGGCCGCATGTTGTCTTACGAAGGCTGGGCACCTCGGCTTCTCTCATCCAGCCTCTTCCAAAACTCCCACTTACTCTTTGCTCCCTTGATGGAAAAGCAGTGATATTTGCCCCATGGATGACCTGCGACGTATGGTTCCCAAATGATGTGGCTGATTTAGTGAACTGTTTTTCGTTTTGTAGAGATGAGGGTCTCACAATGTTGCCGGGGCTGGTTTTGAAATCCTTGTCTCAAGCGATGTCCGGACTTGGCCTCCCAAAACGCTGGGATTACAGGCATGAGCCTCCGCACCCAGCCTCGAGGGATGCTTAATCTTGGCTGTCACAGGGACACGTGGCCTCCCTCGCCTTGTCAGGGGAGCTGTGCTTTAGGATATAGCCCTTTGGGGCTGCAGAGGTGAAGGATGTCGGCACTTGGTGAGATTCCTCCTGGGGACCGGGGACCAGCATCTCTGCCTGCTGTAGAATCAGGACATGCTGGGATTGGCACCACAGGGTGGCCAAGGAGGGAGTGTCAGGAAGCACTCAGGACTGAAGGCCTTTTCATGCCCAGGGAGGTGACCACTTGGGGCCCCGACAATCAGGGCTGGCAGCCGGGGAGGACTGTTAGACACTGGGGTGCATGCTGCTGCAAGCGCAGGAGGCTTCGGGGGGACCCTCTGGTCCCTGGGCTTCCTGGGCTAGCAAGAGGGGCCCTTGCAGCTCCCCTTGGCCCTCACCGGCCACCAGAGCCCCCTCAGGCCCCCCTGAGCATGGTTCCTCCTGCACCGCTGGTGTCTCCACCGGGACCCCATGTCCCTGGACTTCCTGGTCCCCATCCTGGCTGCCCTTCTCCTCTTCCTCCGATCCCCTGCCCTCCACCATCCTGGCTCCATCCCCACCGCCTGGTGCAGGCCTGGTGGGGGACTTGAGGTTCTGGGTGGCAGCCAGGATGTCAGCCTGGAGCTGCTGGGAGGAATCCAGGGCTTCCTCGGGCCGGCTGTCGGGGGCCCTGTCGGGGACCTCACTGAAGGCCCGGGAGCCCCCGGCTCGGTCACTCTGGTCCACGTACTTCTTCTTGGGGAAGGATGACGGGTAATAGGCCGAGGCCTTGTGCTTCTGCCGGGTGATGACTGCGGCGCAGACGATGAACATCAGCAGAAAGGCCAGGGAGCCCACCACAGCGATCAGCATCACGTACTGGCGGAAGAAGTCCACGATCCCATCCAGGAAGTTGGTGGGGTGTGAGGGGCCCCCCAGGGATGTGGGCTGGGGTCCCATCGATGTGGGGCTGAGGGCCGGGGTCCAGGCTGGTGGGAGGCTCGGGGAGGAGGCTGATGAGCCCTCGGCCTCCCCACTACCTGCCACGTCCTCCGGGAATGAGGCCTTCAGGGGCACAGAGCGGGCGTTGGTGGTGGGCACAGACCCCAGGAGCAGCAACAGAGGGATGAGGAGGCCGGAGGCTGCCACTGAAACCATGGTGCCCCCAGGACCTGTGAGACACAAGGGAGGAGAGAAGTCATGGTGGGATTCTAGGGTGTCAGATTCAGAAACAGGCTCACCAGCCCCCAGGAGAAACAGGGAGCATGAAACATCTTCCAGCAAGTCCCTTCCATTCGCAGGGCCTGAGCCCCGCTGGTTCAAATGTGGGGTACAGATGTACTCCCCCACTTCCCTGGAGGCACAGGGGGCCAGGGGCTGAATCTTATTCATCTCAGACTCCTCAGGGTTTGGCCCCATATCTGGTATACAGTAAGTGCTCAGTAAATGTACTCTGACTGACCTGGCTGAATTAATAATGATAACTTACACTTTCATGGCTTCACGTGTCAGCCACTGTTTTAAGTTTCTTACACGGAATTTCTCATTGAATGCTGATCACTGCCCAGTGTGCGAGGTTCTATGATTAGGCCCATTTTGCAGATGAAAAAACTGAGGCTGAGAGGGACATGGTGACTTGCCAGGGAAGAGCTGGAGTTTGGATCCAAGCAGGAAGGGAGAAAGGATGGCAGGGCTTGAGTAAGTGAGAAACCAAGTGAGTGACTGTAGGAGCTGAGTGACACCCCACCCCCTACCCACCACCCTGGGACCCTTCCCTCCAGCTCCCAGCCCCTCTCTGGTCCAGTTCCTCTGAGGCTCTTGTCCCCATGCTTTGGGTGACCAAAGTGGCTCCACATGGCCACATCCTGGTGGCTCTGGGCTTTCTCAAATCTTCACCTGGCCAGCTCTACCTTCTTCTGCAAGAGATTCCTAGGGGGCCAGGCGGAGTGGCTCATGTCTGTAATCCCAGCACTTTGGGAGGCTAAGATGGGCAAATCATTTGAGGTCAGGAGTTCAAGACCAGCCTGGCCAACATGGTGAAACCCCATCTCTACTAAAAATACAAAAATTAGCTGGGTGTGGTGGCATGAGCCTGTAATCCTACCTACTTGGGAAGCCCAGGCAGGGAAATCACTTGAACCTGGGAGATGGAGGTTGCAATGAGCTGAGATGATGCATTCCAGCCTGGGTGACAGAGTGAGAACCTATCTCAAGAAAAAAAAAGAAAAGAAAAGAAAAAAAAAGAAGATTCCTAGGCTTTGAAGCCTCTAGGTCTCTGAGCTAGGCAGGGGCCTGGATGCCAGGGGCATGCATGGGCAGCCCTTCCCCTCACCCCACCTGTGGCTGCCCTCACCCCCAGGCTCCAAGCAGGAGCCAGGATGGGCCCTGGGGTGGGGAATTCCTGGTGCCTGAGACTAAGCTGAGCTGCCGACGCACCCCACCCCCACTAGATGGGAACCAGATGAGCCCAGGGCCTCCCTGCCCTGCTGGAAGGCTGCTCCCGAGTGAACCCCAAGACCCCACCTGGCCCAGACAGCACCACTGATGAATTAATTCCTCATGGCCAGAGTTTGACGGAGGAGCTGGGTTTCAAAACACTAACTCTCCCAGCCGGCATGAGCTAAGGCTTCCCAGCTGCTCAGACAAACCCAGAGACAATTCACTGTGCTGTCCTCTGACAACCCCTGCCACGCCCAGCAGGGGCCCAGGTCACCGCAGCTGGCTTGAGTTTAGAGGCTCCAACACAAAAAAGTCTTAGGATCCCCTGTCCTGAGCCCTGAGGGGACTGAGGTGGAGAGACAAGAGGCTCAGAGAAGGCAGAGGGCAGGCCTGGGGCCACACACAAGTTCCTGGGCTGGAGGAGGAAGTCAGGCTCCCAAGGCCTTGGCTGTGGTCACACCTCCAGCATCTGGGCCTCAGGGCCTGCTTGGCGATGCGGAGGACGCTACCTTCCCCACAGGTACCAGGAGGCTTCCGGAGGAGAGGTAGGACCCAGGCTGGGCCATTTAGGGGCTTGTTCCAGGTGACCTGAGGCTTCTCTGTGACACGGCTTTCATTGAAATTAATTGCATCAGCCAGGTGCAGTGGCTCATGCCTGTAATCTCAGCACTTTGGGAGGCCAAGGTGAGAAGATCACTTGAGCTCAGGAGCTCAAGATCAGCCTGGTCAACACGGCAAAATCCTGTCTCTTCTAAAAACACCAAAAATTAGCCAGGCATAGTGATCCCAGGTACCAAGCAGGCTGAGGTGGGAGAATTGCCTGAGTCCAGGATGTTGAGGCTGCAGTGAGCAGAGATGGTGCTGCATTCCAGCCTGGGTAACAAAGCAAGATCCTGACTCAAAAGAAAAGAAAGAAATTAATTGTGCTGACATAAATGTGAACACACTGGCTTAGATGGCAAAAAATAAAAAAAATAATTCCAGGACATAAAAAGAGGCAAAACTGGCCGGGTGTGGTGGCTCACACTTGTAATCCCAGCCCTTTGGGAGGCCGAGGCTGGAGGATTGATTGAGGGCAGGAATCTGGGCAACATAGTGAGACCCCATCTCTACAAAAAAAAATAAAAAATTAGCCATGTCTGGTGGTGTGTGCCTGTAGTCCCAGCTACTTGGGAGGATCACTTGAGCCCAGGAGTTCAGGACCAGCCTGGGCAACACAGGGAAACCTCCAACTCTATGAAATATATTAAATCATTTCAATTTTTTAAAAAAGAGACAAAGCTTCTCGGGCTCATTTTAAATGAACTGGTCGCCATGCTTTCCTTGGGGGCACTCATCTGAGCTCTCTTCATGCCTTTAATCCTACAAGAGCCATTTTCTCCATTTTACAGATAAGGAAATGGAGGTTCAGAGACAGACAGTGACTTTCCCAAGGACACACAGATGGTGAGTAGCTGAGCTGGAATTCGAACCTTCCTCTGTCTGATCCCAGGAGTTTACACGCATCACACTCACACTCATACACAGCCATACACACACAGGCACACACACCACACACACAAAACCATGCATATATGCCACACACTCACACACACACCCATACACACCCCACACACAACTATGCACACACATCCCCACACACACACCCATCATACACACATGCATATACTACACACACAATCATACACACACATGCACACACAACCATTCACACAACCATGCACACACGCCACACACCCATATATACACATGCACATGCTACATGATCATACACACACGTACACACAACCACACACACAACCATGCACACATACCACACACCCATATACACATATGCACACACAATCATACACACACATGCACACACAACCACACACACAACCATGCACACATGCCACACACCCATATACACACATGCACACACTGCACACACAATCATATATACACATGCCACACACATACATATACTACACACAGTCATATACACACATATACACACAACCACACAACCATGCACACACACCACACACACACACCTATATACACACATGCACATACTACACACAGTCATACACACATGCACACACAACCACGCCACACACCCATATACATGGATGCACATGCTACACACACAATCATACACACATGCACACACGACTGCACACACAACCATGAACACATGCCACACACCCGTATATACACATGCACACACTACACACACATACACATGCACAGACACACCCATATGTATATGCACAGACTACACACACATGCACACACACATGCATACTCTCCACATACACACACCCACACACACTCTCACACAACCATACACATACACCACACACACTTACCTACACAACCACACGTGCATACACCACACACTCTAGGCCAAGAATGGCTTGTTCCCACTGGCCGACATCACCTGTCAGATGCTAAATGAGGCTCAGGACCTTCCCCTCTCTGGCACCTGTTAGCAAATGTTCCTACAGACACCCTTGAGCTTTGGGGCTGTGTCCTGCCTGTCACCTCCCAGCCTCCTGCCCCCAGTCAAGCCCAGGAGAGAGCTTTCATGGCAACAACGGCCACTTCTCACTGCAGAGGGCATCTGGGACCGTGGGTGGCTGGAGGCCCACTCAAGTTCTGGCTGGGTCAAGAATCCCAGCTCCAGCGCGTCCAGCTCTGCATCTGGCTCCTGTGGGCCTCACTTTCCCCATCCATAAGTTGGGACAGGGTGACCACCGGTGGTACTTCCCAGAGCTGTTAGGGCCACATGAGACAACTTTCAGAGAGTGCTTGGTGCAGAGTGGCTGAGTCCTAAGGAATGGTGAGGTCTGGGGTAGCTGAATTCCTGCCCTAGCTGAGGTCCAGGTTCAGCCAGCAGTCTCGCACCCTGGGCAGACGAATGAGCACCCTCACCGGATGGGAACGTGTGCTCACCCTCTGTTCCAGCCGTCCCCCAGGGAAAGACCAACCTTTTCACCCCGTTCAGTGAAACCTCTTCAGCTCTGGTCACTGAGGAATGCAGAAGCAAACACACAGGTACACACACACACACGTGCACACATACACACACGTACACACAATACACACACACACGAAGTCAGAGGTAGAGGGCAAGAAAGGAGAACACACAAACTGCCACTGGCTTTTCAAAGCTGAAACCCTGACTCTCAGAGTCCCCTGCACCCCACAACCCCTCCTGGCTCCTTGGGAAAGGTGGGGGTAATGTGTGGAGGACCCGACCCCACCTGCAGCCAGCAGAGCTCGCAGGAGTTGGCTGTGTGGCCCTGGGCAGCCCCTGCCCTCTCTGGGCCTTCATTTCCCATCAGTGCATGAAGCACTGGCCTGGCCAGCTCTGGAGGCATCATTCTGCCTGCCCGGTGCCCCCCACCTCCTCCTGGACCCTAATTTTTTCAAGCACTCAGAATATCACAGGCCATTAGGTGCTGGGGAGAGGCCCAACACTTCTTGCTTCATCCTAGAGGCAACTCAGGTCCAGAGACTGGGAACCGCCTGCCCAGGTCATGCAGCAAATCAGGGCCGAGCCCGGCAGAGCCCTGAACAGAGAGGCCTTTCTTGGTATATCCCAGAGGAGGTCACTTCCCAGCTACGTGTCCTTGTGCTGGGCATGTCACCTCTCTGAACCTCAGTTTCCATACCTGTACAATGAGGATAAGAGCCACCTCCCTGGACTGTTGTTAGGACAAGACGCTGCCGTGCTTGGCACATAGTGGGTGCCAATTAGCAGGGACCATGTGATTGCCCGGGACTCCCTGCCAGGGACACCTCAGGCAGGGCTGGCTGTATAAGTGTGACAAACTCCCTAAGACGGTCCTGAGTATGTGGAGGAGTACATCCACCCCTTGAGGCCTGGGGACCCCAAGACTTGGGGCTAGGGGACCGAGGTCTGCCCCACTCCCACCCAGAGACTGGTGGCCTTAGAGGGAGGGGTGGCCTCAGAAACCTGGCTTCAATTAGTGGCCTTGTGTGGGGGAGGGGGTTCTGGTTGGAGCGCTGCACATGCCTCCCACCCCAGGGCCAACCGAGGACAGGGACCTGGGCCCCTGGAGGTCTGGATGGGGAACGAGGTCCTGGGGACACAGCCCCCCTCCACACACATACACACACACACACACACACACACACACACACACACAGCAGCAGCAGCAGCATGGACACACAATATAAAGACACACCACACAGGCACACCGACTCACACAGCACTGAGACACCCGGCAGCGCTCTCACAGCCCACACACACCATACACAGAGATCACACACGGACAAACATGTATACAACCTCCAACACACAGCGGATCCCACACACAGGATGATACGGTCCACACTACCCTCAGATGGATCCTGGAAGCAACAGCCGGGCGTCCACTTGCAGAGAAGGGGAAGCAACACACCCCCTACACCAAGGCCCCAGCCACACACGCACAACACTCTAGCCCACCCCGGCCCACCCCAGCACTGCACATGGGTCTCAGATTCCATCTCACTCGTGCACATAACACCAAACACACTCAAAGCACACGCACACTTAGAGAGGCCCCCCAGAGTGCTCAGAGAGTCCCCAGTCCCTAAGCTCCAAGACAGCCCCAGGCTCTCAGGACAGAGGAGGGGACCCCAGGACTTACCAGTTCCTTGGCTCACAGGACTGGGTGCTCCCGCCGAATGGAGCGAGAGTGGGGGGCGCCTGGGCTGGGAGAGACAGTCTGTGCTGGTGCCCGGGGCTGCTCTGGGCTGGCGCCTGCCCGCCCTGCCTCCTCCCGTCCCTCCTCCCGTCCCTCCTCCTTCCTCCCTCCCCGGCTGGGCCATGGGGCCAGCTTGATTTCATTAAGAGGGTTTGGGGTGGGGACAGGGGGAGGGGAGGGGCTGCTCTCGGGCCACACGCAATCCCACCCTTGCTCACACTCCTGCTCTGGGGAAGACCAGATGCAGTGTTTCCTCCCGGACCTCAGGTCCCCAGAGCAGGCTGAGACAGACAGACAGACAGGGCTGTCCTGCAGTGCTCCCCCAGACATTGAGCTGAGCTTCTGCCCACTCCGCTCCCCAGTACCCGCAAAAGGGGACAAGGTCAGGGAGGTTCAGAGGCCTCTGGAAGTGGGAAGGAAAACTCCCCGTCCCTGTATGGCTCAAGCTTCCAGGCTCAGGGTGCAGCGTGGGAGCTGGGATTTGTTTTAGAGAGACGCCTCATGGTGGGTCCCAGCCTGAGACGGGCACCCCCACTCTGCCCTTCCCCTCTCCAGCCCTCAGTTTCCCATTTATAGGGATGAGCGGGAAGCTTTCTGGGCTACTTCTGACTCTGATGTTCTGTGATCCGTGGCCACACGATGCCCCCAAATGATAGTAGCTCGAATAGGAGTCGGAGCCCCATTTCACAGAGGGGGAAAGTGAGGCAGGTGAGTTCTAATGGTTCAAGCAGGGTCCTGAAGTGAATCAGGCACAGCCCAGCCTTAGGGACCTCACAGACTCCCAAGGAGAAGGACAGCTAAGTAAGTTACTTTTTACCAAACAGAAAAGGGTCAGGTCACAGGCTCAGAGAACCCCAAGACAGAGAGACCGAGGGAAAAGGGGCAGGAAGCCATCCTGGAGAGCATGCCTGTGAAGAAGCGGAAGCTGGGCAAAGCAGGCCCTGGAAAGGCATTCCACATGGGAGGACCAGCATGGTAAAGGTACGGTGGCTGCGCATGGCACCACAAACACCGCCGCGATTGTATTAGGCTGGAGCGTGGACCAAAGAGAGGATCACGTAGTAAGGATCAGAGACAGGCAGGAGCCGGGCTAAAGCCTCGGAAAGTCATCCAGAAGGCAGTAGGGAGCCAGCGAGGGCTTGGAACAGCGGAGTGCATGAAGAATGAGTGCATGCACTTCCGGTAGGAACCAAGACTAGATTATCATTGTTCCCTGAAGTGGTCCCAGCAGTCCTCACTCACCCCCAGAAAACTGGGGCGGTCCTTTGCTTGGGAAATAAAATCAGAGGCTTCCCATCTTCTGTGGAAATCACCCCAAACCCTGCATCTTAGAAGGAACAGGGGACCATCCGCCAACAAACGCCCACACATTCATGCACACACACGTCCCGGGGGCCAGTGGCCACCCACAAACATGTTGAAGTAGCTGCACCCACTTTAAGGTGGTCAGAGGGTGGGGTCCCTGTCTCAGGCTGGGACCCACCATCAGGCCTCTCTCTAAAACAACTCCCAGTTCCCACACGGCACCCTGACCTGTCTTAGACCAGACGTGGGGCGGGCAGGAGCAGCCAAACCTCTCCCAGGGCCACCAGCAGGGCAAGACGCCCTTCCCCAACATTCTGAGGGCTGCAGGCTGGGACCCTGGGAAGTCGAGGAGCAGGGACCCAGCCAACCCAAACAGAGACCACTCCCTGCACAGGTGGCCCCGGAGGCCCGACCTGAGGGAACCCCTCGGAGTCCCCTTCTGCTTGTTCTGTGCCTCTCCCTCCTGGGCAAAGCATCCCCCTCAAGGAGGGGTAGTGAGAGTTGGAGACATTGGCAGGACCTGGGCTAAAGTCTCGGAACGTCACCCGGGAGGCAGCAGGGAGCCAGTGAGGGTTTGGAGGGTTTGCTCTGGGATCTGTGGCCTCACGATGCCCCCAATGATAGTAGCTTGAATAGCAGTTGGAGCCCCATTTCACAGAGGGGGAAAGTGAGGCAGGTGAGTTCTAATGGCTCAAGCAGGGTCCTGAGGTGAGTCAGTGGCAAGCCCTGGAACCAGGACGTCTGGCTGACCTGAGGAGTCCCGTGGATGAGTGGCCCCTTGCATTCATTCATTCATTCATTCATTCAGCAAGAGGCAGACAGACCCAGTTCAAATCTTGCCCCTACTGTGTCCTGCCCCACCTGGAGCCTCTGTTTCCTCCTCTGTGAAATGGAGGTGGAGGCTCCTTACTACTCGGACGCTGGCAGGGGAAGGCAGAGGAGCCAGGGAGCAGGCGCGTGCTCAGCGATGTCAAAAGCACAGGCCAAGGCCAAGGGTATGAGTTCCCTGCCGTTGCTGTAACAAATGACCACAGATTCAAGGCCAGAAGCCACTCACAGTCATGGTCTTGCAATTCTTGCAGTCAGGAGTCCCAAAGGGACCACATGAAGCTAAAAATCAGTGTCAGCAGGGCTTGCGTTCACTCTGGAGTCTACGGGAGAATCTGCTGGCAAGATTCTAGAAGCTGCTGGCACTCCTTGGCTCTTAGGCTTCTTCCTCCACCCTCCTGGCCAGTGGTAGTGGGCAGGGTCCTTTTCATACCGCCATCTCTCTTCCAGGTCCCTTTCCCATGTTGAAGGCCCCTAGTGACGACACTGGGCCCACTCTGATAATCCAGGATAATTTCCCTAAGATCCTTAATTTAACCACATTGGCAAATCCCTTTTGCCAGATAAGGTGGGACACACTCAGCCGGGTGCAGTGGCTCACACCTGTAACCCTAGCTACTCAGGAGGTCGAGTGGGAGGATCACTTGAGGCTAGGAGTTCAAGACCAGCCTGGGAAATCTAGTGAGACCCTCTCTCTAAACATTTTTTTGTAATTAGCTGGACGTCACACACCCCTATGGTCCCAGCTACTCGGGAGGCCGAGGTGAGAGTATTGCTTGAGCGCAAGAGTTCAAGGCTGCAGTGAGCTATGATTATGCCACTGCACTCCAGCCTGGGTGTGCACAGAGCACGACCTCAAATCTTAAAAAAAAAAAAAAAAGTTAAAAAAAGGTAACATACAGATGTCTTTGTGGGGAGGGGCATTATTCTGCCTGCCACCCCAGCTTGAATATTACTATTACTGGCTCCCTACGGGGCTAGAATCATCCACCCTCAAAGCACTGGGTTTTCCTCCCCCTATAGATCCCAGCACCGTGCCTCAAACACGGCAGGCCCTTTATGTGCTTGTGGGGAACTGAATAAATGCAGGAAGGCTGTTTGGTGGGCACAGAAACTGAGGTTCATGATGGGGTGGTGCCACCTCCCCACAATCCATGAGCACGGTGGGAGGTCAGAGCCTTTTCTTCTGCACCAGCCCCTGCGTCAGAGCTTCTGGAAATGGGACCAGCCCCCTCCCAAGAGGCCTGATCCCCAGAATGGGGCTCCTACCTCCCTCTGTCCTGTTGAAGGGCTTTCAGACCATATTAACACACCACACACCACACATCACACACCACACACCACACAGACACACAGACACACAGGCTGTCCTTAAACTGAGCATCCCAACCCACAATCTGAGGACAGGACAGTGACAATGTCAGTCACTGATCGGAGGTGAAAAAAGGAGCCGAGTCCCAGCCCCAGCTCAGGCAAAAACTGGGCAGTGGAGCAATCACTGCCTTTGTCTGGGCTGCAGCCAAATGTGGGGCTGGACTAGACACTTGGCACAAGCCTGCCGGCGTGAAGACTCCAGTGCTCCAGCGCTCTACATTTCATTCATTCTACAAATATTTCTTTTTTATGTCCATTTATTTTTAAATTTCTTAATTTTATTTTATTTTATTTTTTATTTTTTGAGACAAGGTCCCACTCTGCTGTCCAGGCGGCAGTGCAGTGGCACAATCACAGCTCAGGGAGCCCTCGACTTCCCGGGTTCAGATGATCCTCCCACTTCAGCCCCCCAAGTAGCTGAGATTACAGGCATGAGCCACCATACCTGGCCAATGTATTTTTAAATTTCTAAAAAAAAAATTATGGACAATAATAGTTGTACCTATGTATACATGTATTCCTTTTGACCTTAATTGCACACAGGTCAAGGTCAGGCCCTGGAGACAGTGACGAGCTAACAGAGGCACAAAGTTTGCAGAGTAGTGGGGAGACTTGCAATGAGCAAGTAAACAAACAAATGAATGTCTAACTGCAAAGTGGGCTAAGAGTTGGGAGCGGTAGTTCAGGGGCCAAAAGAGCACCTGGCTGGGAGGCTAGTCTGGCCCAGAGCCTCACAGGGGCCTCCGTGAGGAGGTGACAGTGGAGCTGCTCTTGAAGATGAGGAGGAGGCATTTAGAAAGTCAAGGACACAAGAGTGTGCTCAGCCACCAGCAGCACATGCAAAGGCCCTGAGGTGGGCAGCTGCGCAGCACCTTCCAGGCAGCCCCTGAAGATAATTGCCGTTGCAGGAGTCCAGGAGCCAGGTCTGCAGGCACCAGGAGCTCTGCCTGTTTCGTGGACCGCTGTAACTTCGACATCCAGGACCGTGCCTGGAACTCCGTCAGTACCCATAAATGCTTGTAGACTGTGTGAATGACCGCTGTGACCTCCACGGCTGCCTTTGCAGGTTTTCACCAGATGGCACTCTGAGGGTTCGCTCCAGTGGCTCCTCGTTCATCCTGAGAGCCTCACATTCCACGTTCTCCAGTTTGGGGGCCTGCTGTGGCCCGGCCGGGCTGCTCCCTGTGGCCTGCCCTACCGTGGCTCCCAGGGGTACAGGCAGGCTTTGCTGCTCACTTGTAGCCTGTAATTTCAGAGGCATAGAGTGGCACCTGGGCCCTCTGCCCAGCCTAGAAGCGGTTCAGAGACCTCACCCTGCACCCACCGTGCAATTAGCTGCCAGGGTCCCCGCCCTGCTGGGCAGCCACGGCTAGGGAGGTAAGGAGGGTGAGGGAAAAACCCACCCACCTCAGCCTCTGCCAGGGTCCTCCCATCTGCGCCTAGGGCGGCCACCGGGCCCACCACAGCCCCCAGCTCCAGCCCCTTGTGGGTGCAGGGCCTTTTCTAATTACACAGCCCTGGTGGCCAGTGGAGCCTGTCCTCTGGGCAAAAATAGGCCCAGCCTTTCTTGTGGCAAGAGAGGCCTGGGCTATGGCCCCATTACGACACAGGCCTGGCCTTTGGAGGAACACCCATGGAGTGGCCTCTCGCCTGGCGCTCCAAGGAGGAACAGTAGCCTTGTCCCTGAGGACCCTGGCAGAGACCCGAGATGGGGTGGGTTTCTCCCCCACCCTCCCTGCCTCCCTGGCATGGCTGCCCAGCAGCGTGGAGTTCTAGGTGTGTTGTGAAACCTCCTTGGGTCTCAGTTTTCCCACCTGTAAACCAGACATTTTTGCTTATTCTCCAGCTGTTGACTGAGCACCCCTGTGTGCCAGGAACTGTGCTGGGCACAGAGGGACAGCAGCGAAGGAGGCAGATGCTGCCACACCTTTGCTTGAGCAGTTGCCTCTGCCCGAAGCACTGTCCTCCCCAGCCCCTTTGCCTGACCACCCCTACATACCCTGTATCTATGTCATCACCATCTCCGGGAAGCCCTCCCTGAATGCCAGCCTCTGGAGAAGGAGAGCAGCAGCCTCCTCTACACTCCTGAACCCTCTGGGCTCCTGGCTTGGAGCCCTGCGCACACTGGGCTGTAATGTCCTGTTTACATGCATCTCTAGATTGGGAGCTTCTCAGGGCCAGAGTCCAGGCCTTTACAGTCACTGTGTTCATGTCATTCATGCCTGGACTACAGCAGATGCTTAATAAATGACCTTTCACTAGCCAGTGCAACCTGCCTGTGCTATAGAGGGGAAACCGAGGCTCAGGGAGGAGACAGGATTCACTGGGGATACACTGACATTATTTTGCTTGTTCGTGGGTTGATTTAACCAATATTTACTGGGCAACTGCTCCACACCAGCTCCTGCAAGGACACTGCGGGGCAGCCAAGAGCAAGACAGACCAGACCCCCACCTCAGAGAGCTCCGGGTGAGGGAGGCAGATGAGAAATCAGCCAGCAAAGAGGGAAGATAACCCTGTGCTGTGAAGTGCTGTCAGGGAAACGGAAAGGACTGGACACAGGGAGCAGCTGGGAAGCGGGTGGGGCAGGTGCCTGGGCAGCTATTTCAGTGATTGTGCTCAAGGATGGCCTCGAGAGAGGTGTCTGGATGGACACCTGCAGAGTCAGGACAACCAGGCATGCGAGAGCAGGAGGGAGAGCTTCCAGGACGGCAAGTGCGAGGGCCCTGAGGCAGAAAGGGCTGGGCATGAAACCTCCTCTGGGGAAGTAAGACTGAGCGCTGCTGATCCATTCTCGCCAGAGGCAGTTAGAGCTGGGAAACTGAGAGACCGACCATAGCTCCTGGCTCTACCCCTCCCACACTGTGACCTGAGCCTCAGTTTCCCTTCCTAGACCAGGAAGGGGCAGAGGAGGCGTCTGTGAGCTCTCAGGTTCTGTGATTCTCAGTGCATTTTCCACCTGTTTCAACAACCCCCCTCCTCCCACCTCCAGCAAATAACTGGATGCTGGTGGGAGAGGAAAATGGCACAGCCACTTTGAAAAAACAGTTTGGTGGTTTTTGTATAGTTAACCATCCACTTCTGGTCTGACCCAGCAATCTCACTCCTAGGCATTATCTCAGAGAAATGAAAGCACACATCCACACAAAGACCCAAACACAAAAGATAAAAGTGACCATGGTAGCTTTATGCGTAATAGCAAAAAAACCTGGAAGCAGCCCAGAGGGTTACTGGTCAGTAGGTGAGTGATTAGGTAGGTGGGTGGTTAGTGGTCATTAGGTGGGTTATTAGGAGGTTAGGTGGGTGGTTAGTAGTGGCTAGAAGTGGTTAGGTGGGTAGTTAGTGGGTAGTTAGGTAGTTAGGTTAGTGGTGGCTAGGTGGTGAGTTAGGTGGGTAGTTAGTGGTGATTAGGTGGTTAGGTGGATGGTTAGTGGTGGTTAGGTAGTTAGGTGGGTGGTTAGTGGTGGTTAGGTAGTTAGGTGGGTGGTTAGTGGTGGTTAGGTGGGTGGCAGGTGGTTAGGTGGGTAGTTAAGTGGTTAGGCAGGTGGTTAGTGGCAGTTAGGCAGGTGATTAGTGGTGGTTAGTGGTGGTTAGGCAGGTGGTTAATGGTGGTTAGGTAGCTAGTGGTGGTTAGGTGGGTGATTAGTGCTGGTTAGGTGGTTAGTGGTGGTTAGGTGGATGGTTAGTGGTGGTTAGGTGGGTGGTTAGCAGTGGTTAGGTAGGAGGTTAGTGGTGGTTAGGTGGGTGATTAGCGGTGGTTAGGTGGTTAGTGATGGTTAGGTAGATGGTTAGTGGTGGTTAGGTGGGTGGTTAGTAGTGGTTAGATAGTGGTTAGTGGTGGTTAGCAGTGGTTAGGCAGGTGGTTAGTGGTGGTTAGGTGGGTGGTTAGCAGTGGTTAGGTTGGTGGTTAGTGGTGGTTAGGTGGTTAGGCAGGTGGTTTGTGGTGGTTAGGTGAGTGGTTAGGTGGTTAGGCAAGTGGTTCGTGGTTAGGTGGGTGATTAGTGCTGGTTAGGCAGGTGGTTAGGTTCGTGGTTAGTGGTCGTTAGGTGGATGCATGCATGGAAAAATCAAGCTGTACTCTTCGGATGTGTGCACTTCATGTAGGTTGACTCCTTTAAAAGATTAAAAAAAAAATAACAAAGCACCCTGCATCCCTTTCTTTCAGGGGGAGTGTCCCCCAGGCTGAAGACTGGGGGATCTCGGAACTTCTGATGGCCGCGGCGGTGGCCCGGCCAGCTGCACACTCCATGTCAACATTTACATTCCCCAGGGCCCAGTGTACGAAGCGGCTTCATCAGCCAGCATGGTGGCCAGCTGGGCCCAGCAAGAATGGAAAGGCTCGCCGCACTGCAGACGCGGCTCTGGTGCCCGGCTCTGCCAACCGTTCGCTGGGCCAGTCACTGCCAGGAGCCTCCCTGGCCGGCAGGAGAAGGAACGGAGGTGATGCTTCTAAATATGCTCTGCAGCTGTGGTGGAAATGGGAGCCCCATCTCTCTTGAGTCCTTGAGCGGGAGAGGGGCTACCGGAGAGTGAGAAGTGGAGAGGGCTTGAAGCTGAACTTCAAGGGCCCTGAGCTACCAAATTCTCAGGTAAGTCACCTTGCATTTCTCCTGCTCTCCCTCCACCTCCTCGCTTTACATGGAAACCATCTCTTTCCTCTTCCTCTCCCCTCCCCTCGTTTCCTCCCCACCCTGCTCTCTTTCCCTTCTTTTCCCTTCCCTCCCTTCTCCTTCCTTCCCTTCTGCATCCTCCTCCTCCCTCCTCTCCTCCTCCTAACCTCCCCTCTCCTTCCTCCCCTCCTCTTTCTCCCCCTTCCTTTCCCTTCTTTCATCTCTCTCAACAAACACTAAGCGCATACTATGTGCCAGTTTCCAGGCAAAAAACAACACAGATTAAAAATCTCCATCCTAGCCAGGTGCGGTAGCTCATGCCTGTAATCCCAGCACTTTGAGAGGCCAAGGCAGGCAGATCACCAAAGGTCAGGAGTTCGAGACCAGCCTGGGCAACATGGTGAAAATCTGTCTCTACAAAAAATACAAAAATTAACTGGGCATGGTGGCATGTGCCTGTAGTACCAGCTACTCGGGTGGCAAAGCTGGTAGGATCAATTCAGCCCAGGAGGTCCAGTCTTCAGTGAGCTGTGAGCATGGGTGACCTAGTGAGTCCTTGTCTCGGAAAAAAAAAAAAAAAAAAAATCCCTGTCTCAGCCAGGTGCAGTGGCCCACACCTGTAATCCCAGCACTTTGTGAGGCTGAGGCGGGAGGATCTCTTGAACCCAGGAGCTTGAGACCAGCATGGATGACATGGCAAAACCCTGTGTCTACCAAAAAAAAAAAAATTAGCCAGGTGTGGTGGTGAGCACCTGCAGTCCCAACTACTTGGGTGGCTGAGGAGGGGGATCGCTTGAGCCTGGGAGGCAGAGGTTGCAGTGAGCTATGATGGCACTACCCTGGGCAACACAGCAAGACCCTGTCTCAAAAAAAAAAAAAAAAAAAAAAAAAAAACCACCAACAACAACAAAAAACCTCCAGATCCCTGCAGAGGGACTCCGCAGAAGGAGGTCGAGCACTGAGAAGCTCACTTCCTCAGGCCTGGAGGAGGTGGGAGTCAGGATGGAGTAAACAAAGCGGGAGCGGTGCCTCCACCCAAAGGCCCTCAGGAGGCGGGACCGGACCTCGAGTGGGGAGATGCTCAGAGGAGGAGCCCCAGCAGAGGGGAGGGGCAGTGCTAAGTCCTGAGGTTGGGGCGCCTGCGTGTTCCAGGAGTGGAAGAGAGCCGGTGTAGCTGGAACAGGGTGAGTTAGGGGAGGGGGGAGAATGTGGGGCCTCTGTGGGCATCGCAGGGGTTTTGGCTTTTTACTACGAGTGAAGAAGCTCAACGTGGGTCCCCGAGTATGTGAAGTTTCACTGCTCTCCTCCTCTCTTTGCGTCAAGCTCCCTCATCCCCATCCTCACCGCCCTCGCCCCATTTACACACATGCACACTCCCGGGACCCTGATCAAGAGAGCGCAGAGCCCCATCTCTGGGGAATGGGAGGTGCTCTGCAGTAAGACCCCACGAAGGTGACCAGCCTGGCCAACATGGTGAAACCCTGCCTCTACTCAAAATACAAAAATTAGCCAGACATGCTTGCTTGAACCCTGGAGGCGGAGGTTGCATTGAGCCGAGATTGTTCGACTACACTCCAGTGTGGGCAACAGAGCAAGACTCTGTCTCAAAAAAAAAAAAAAAAAAAACAAGACTCATGAAGGCCATGCAGGGCCCCAGGCCTCCCTTGGCTCCCTTCACACCTGACAACAGCTTCCAACCCAGCTGTGGCTAAAAACTTGGCACCTGGGGGTTCCTGACCAGCCACCTCCTCCAGGCAGCTGCCACAAGCCAGCCTCCTGCCCCTTAGCCTAGGGACAGCCTCACAGAGATGGTCTTCCACAATGCCCAGACCCACCCACCGGTGGGAAAGGGCCACATCGGGGGTAACAGCACAGAAGTAAAACCATCAGGATGAGCCAAAACCACCTGCCCTTCAGGGACCTCTGGGTTCTGCTGCCCCTGAGCTGAATGACCTTGAGCTAAGTTGCTCAGGCACTCTGACACTCGGTTTCCTCATCTGTTAAAATGGAGGTAATAACAACACCACTTCTCTGGGTTCTTGCGAGAATTCAGTGAGCCTTGGCAACTGGCACTTGATAAAGACACTAATAATAACAGTAACAGCAACAGTAGTGACACCTGGATGGAGAGTCTTTTTTTTTTTGATACAGAGTCTCGCTCTGTCACCCAGGCTGGAGTGCAGTGGTACCATCTGGGCTCACTGCAACCTCCACCTCCCAGGTTCAAGAGCTTCTCCTGCCTCAGCCTCCCGAGTAGCTGGGATTACAGGCGCTTACCACCATGCCCAGCTAACTGGAATTTTTAGTAGAGATGGGGTTTTGCCGTGTTGGGCAGGCTGTTACTGAACGCCTGGTCTCAAGTGATCTTCCCACCTTGGCCTCCCAAAGTGATGGGATTACAGGTGTGGGCCACCACACCCGGCTGACAGAGAGTCCTTATCATACCATCTGGGCAGCAGCTAACACAGAAGCCTGGTATACAGCAGGCACTCCACAAGGCGACCGGGAGGACAGCAGCAAAGTAGCCAGCTACCCAGCCCTATCCTGGGCGGAATGTGCGTGCAGACCCAGGGCTCGTCTCTTCTCTCCGCTTTAAACACACAGCCCAGCTGGGACTCGGGTGCGTGAAGCCAATTGACCTTCCCAGGGCTGAATCCAACCCTCGTGAGCTGGACACACGTGGGCGCTGGCTGGGGGGATGGGCCGCAACAGCTGGAAACATCTGTTTTGAATTGTTGGTTGGAAGCACCAGCCAGGCGGCCAAGGAATTTGTGAGCTAATTTTAGGCCAAAAGACAGAGCTCTGCAGGGCGGGGTCTCGCTCCCCAAACCACAGAGGCGGGGGCTGCAGGGGCCTCAGGACGTGGAATCCTCCCTGGTACTCCTTGGAGAGTCCACGCTGACTGGGAAGCCGGGAACTCTCTCTCCCAGGTTGAGGATTAATTGGCACCGACTGTGCCAGGCTGTCCACTCTCATCCCACCCTCCCAAATCCCTAGGAATAGAAAGGATACTTCTCCCCATTTCCTGGGTGAGGAAGGGAGGCTGCCAGAGGTTAGCAAGTTGCCCAGGGTCATGTAACTGCTAAGCAGTGGAGCCAGGATTCGAACCAGGGTTGCCTGACTCCAAGCCTTAAACCTAAGCACTCCCCTCCCCGCCACGCTCTCTGCTCCTGCTGCTTAGGTTTTGTCAACACCATTGCCTCCTCCTCCGCCCCCACGTGCTCCATAAAGCTTCCCTTGCTAGTCCCTTTATTCAGTTGTTTTCTGACTCCCTACCTTGTGCCAGGTGCCAGGCAGGGACAGGGAGAGAGTGGACATGAGGGCCAGAGGCCCCACCTGCAGGCGGTGCAAATCAATCAATCAATATCACTCTGACAGTCACCAGTTCCTCGAAAGGAAAAGGGGGTGACCCCGTGAAGATCTGGGGGCAGGGCTGCAGAGTGGACCTCTCTGAGAAGGTGTCGTCCAAGCTGAGACCTAGAGGATAAGAAGATGCCAGCCATGCAGACTTCTGGGAACAAGGTCCTGGGCAGAAGAAACAGCTCAGGCAAAGAGGCAGCACTACCTGAAAAAGAGGAAGGACCTCTTGAGCCGGTGCAGAGCGGGAGGTGATGGGAGCTTTCCTTCACTCATTCATTCAAGATGACTGTCAACAGACAAGATGGCATCTGAGCTGGGCAGGAGTCGAGGTCCAGAAGCTTCTGCTGGTGGGATTAGACAGTCCCACTAGTCCACACGTTTGTATCTAAAGATTTGCTGAGGGACTGCTGAACCTCTGGGGGAAATCACTTGAAGTCTGTCCCTCTCAGGGGCTCAGAGGTTGGGCACAGGCCAGGTAACAGGGACTCCAGAAAGAGCTATCTCAAGGGAGCAGTGGGCAGCTCAGAACCAGGTCTGAGACTGGCCGCCACTGAGAGCTCACCCTCACTCGGCCACCCTGGCAGGGTCCCTGTGCCTGTGAAAGGGGCTGTGCGTGTGCCACTTCTGTGCTTAGGTCTCCCTGCCATGGGGCCCTTTTCTTTCTCCTTTTTTCTTTCTTTCTTTTTTTTTCTTTTTTTGAGACAGAGTTTTGCTCTTGTTGCCCGGGATGGAGTACAAGGGTGTGATCTCGGCTAACCGCAACCTTCACCTCCCAGATTCAAGCTATTCTCCTGCCTCAGCCTCCCAAGCAGCTGGGATTACAGGTATGTGTCACCACGCCTGGCTGCTTTGGTATTTTTTTAGTAGAGATGAGATTTCTCCATGTTGGTCAGGCTGGTCTTGAACTCCTGACCTCAGTGACCTGCCCACCTTGGCATCCCAAAGTGCTGGGATTACAGGTGTGAGCCACCGCGCCCGGCCTCCTTTCTCCCTTTTGCTTGACAGGAGCAGCAATAAGTCTGTCCTGATGCACATCTCAGTGTGGCATTCTGGTTCTGCCAACCTTGGGCATGGGTGTGCCCAGTTCTGAGGGCTCCCCATGTGTGCTAGAAAAGAGACAGCAATCACTGCAGCAACCGTGTTTATGACGGCACAGAAGCCCCTCCTGGTTTCTAGAAATCTCTGGGAAGGGAGTTCTGGGGACCCCACACTGCTGAACGGGAAGCCGCAGAGCTGGGTTTCTGTACCGTGGCACATTTGGGCTTCTGTGTTGTTGTGGGGGGGAGCTGTCCTGTGCACTGCGGGACGTGGAGTGGCACCCCTGACCACCACCCATCAGATGCCCTCGGTTGTGACAAGCAAACGTGTCTCCAGACATTGCCAAATGTTCCCTAGGGGGCAACATCGTCCCCAGGTGAGAGCCAGTAGCTCACAGCGCTCCTGTCCGGACGTGTATAACTGTAGGGTAATGCCTGGGGCCTCTAGATTTCCTAACACTTTGAGTTTATTTCTGTCCATTTGGGAATATTAGGAAAACATCAAAAAGTTGAAAGAAGCAAATGAAGCTCACCCCACATTCTACACTCGACGGCTAACTTTGCTGAGTAATTTGGTATCTTTGCTTCTGGGCGTGTTTTCTTTACACTTGGCAATCCTGCCAGCCACAATCTGTGGAGGACTTACCTTCCACCAGGCACCAGGCTAAGCACTTTCCCGCCGGTCTCATTAAATCCCCAACACCCCACAAGATGACACTGTTATTATCCCACTGTAACATCATTTAACATCACGTTGTGGCCATTATCCTTCGAAAACATCACTTTCAATGGCTGAATAACGTTTGAGTGATCATACACCTGGGCCTGCCTCATTTTCTTTACCTCCTCCAAGCTGTTGGAATATTCCACACACATCTCTGAGTCACCTACTGTGGGCTAGGATCACACCAGAGGCTGAGGGCAAAGATGAGTCACAATTCCTTTCCACAAGCACACACCATTTTGTGCCCAGGGACTGTGTGGATGAGGGCATGAATGAAGGGCCCAGAGAACTTGTATCCCCAAATGCGCAGCAATCAGGTCTCTGCCCACTTCCACCCGTAGGGGGCGCTGCAGCATGACTGCCACAAAAGTCCTCAAGGCTAACCAGGTTTGGACCCTAATTCACACGACGCCTCAAACACAGAGGTTTGATCCTTTGTCAACTCTCTCTACAGGCAGTTGGGCTACATCGGTGAAAGACATTAGAAAGAGCTGATCGGCCGGGCACCGTGGCTCACACCTGTAATCCCAATGCTTTGGGAGGCCAAGGTGGGCAGATCACTTGGGGCCAGGAGTTCGAGACCAGGCTGGCCAACATGAAATCCCATTTCTACGAAAAATACAAAAAATTAGCTGGGCATGGTGGCGTGTGCCTGTAATCTCAGCTACTCAGGAGGCTAAGACAGGAGAATCGCCTGAACACAGGAGGCAGAAGTTGCAGTGAGCTGAGATCAAGCCACTGCATTCTAGCCTGGGAGATAGAGTGTGACTCTCTCACAAAAAAAAAAAAAAAAAAAATGCGTTGTTCACACAGGAGCTGTTTGTCATTATGTGGCTTCTCTCCCAGTAAATATGAAAAATATCCCATCATATGGGGTGTGAGAATATCTTTGCCATTACCAAGAGGGGTCATATCGGAAAGGGCTCACATCCCTCCCCAGCTACAGTCTCGTGCTGCCCGGTGGGTGGGTTCTCTTGGGTCAGTACCCATTACATCCACCGGTTCATTCACCTGCACTCTGTCGGCCAGGCTGGAGTGCGGTGCTGCCTTGACCTTCCAGGCTCAAGCGATCCTCCCACCTCAGCTTCCTGAGTAGCTGGGACTACAGGTGTGTGCCACCATGCCAGGCTAATTACTGAATTTTTTGTAGAGATGGGGTCTCACTATGTTGCCCAAACCCAGACTGGTCTTGAACTCCTGGCTCAAGTGATCCTCCCTCTTCAGCTTCTCAAAGTGTTGGGGTTACAGGCGTGAGCCACAGGAACATGCAATCCAGCCAGGCTGTATGTTGTACTGTGTGATTCCAATGATAGGATATTCTGGAGAAGACCAGTGGTTTCCCTTGTTGGGGAGGGAAGGATTAGAGGGGCTCGCAGGAATCCTCTGATATGATGGAAACGTGTCTTATTTTGGGGAGCCATCGATAGTCTCTGAGCAGGGGAACAGCCACAGAAGGTAAGGACATTCACAGGGGACCTCCAGGAGGTGTGGCTTCCTTAGACCTTCTCATCACCTGGTCTCAGGGAGGGGCAGGGACAGCAGCTGTGGGAGCTCCAAGGAGATGGCCGAGGTGCTGTGCCCTCACACACGCCGCGGCAGACCTCTGGGCTCCCACAGCCTCATGAATTCTCCCCAGATCTTCTTCTGGCTCCTTGGCTGTCCCTCCAGTAGGAACTAATACAGATAACTCCCATCTCATAGAAGGAGAGCGTGGGGCCTGAGAAGGTGGTGGCATGCCCGAGGTCTCATAAGAGTGAGTCCGGGGACGGTGGAATGAGGCAGCACCCTCAGCTCCCTCCACAATCCTTGGCACCACCTCCTCCCTGCAGCCAGCCCTGTAGAGGATTCATGGATGGGCAGTGCCCAGTGACTGCCTCCGAGTGACCCCCTCTCCCAGCTGGGGATGCTATGAGCACAGAGTGGCCCCCAGAAGAGGAGCTTTGCCACTGACAAGAAGTCACGCCAGGGCCTGGCTTGGAGAATTGGAGATTTGGAGATTTGGGGACTTCCCAACCCCTTCTCAATGAGCCAGCCTTTAGTGGCTGGTGGCCCCAGAAAGTTTTAGGAGTTTAATCCCCAATCTGTGATTTTCTCATGCTGTGTAGCATTAGGTAAGTTACTGAACCTCTCTGGGCCTCCTTTTGCTCATCCATAAAATGGGGTTAAAAATAAGACCTAACATCACAGGGTAGGTCGACTTCTGCTTTGTCGAGTGTAACTGTTTACAGTGCCCTGGGCCCTGTGACCGTCCCATGTTACAGATGAGGACCGTGAGCTTGGAGGGACACATGGCAAAGACAGAACTGAGTGTCAGACTGACTTCTGTCTCCTTCCCGAGTCTCCTGGGGAATGAAAATCCCTGCCTTCTGTGACTCTTATCTGAGTGGGAGGGACAAATAACAGTGGCCACTTGGTGGCATGAGCAAACAGAGGCACCCATTTTACACATGGAAAGGTTGAGGCCCCAGATGGAGGAGGAATGACCTGGAGTTACCTATTGGCCAACCAGGCTGGTCTCCGTGCCCAGGACTGGGGCAAAGACGGGGTGAAATACTGCCCTGCAGGAAGCAGGGCAATGGGGGACGAGCAAAGGGGGAGCCCAGAGACATGGCTGGATCCAGAAAGCTCTCCAGGGCCTGGGAGAGCTGAGCCCTAAGAGTGGAGAAAAAAGGCAGAGGGGGCAGGAGGCACGGGGCATGGGTGAGGAGGAGTGAGGGGGCGAGTTTGCCCAGACAGGCAGACATATAGGTGAGTGGGCAGCGAGTGAGGAAGCTGGAAACTTCTTGTGGACTTGGGCACTGGGGAGCCATCGATAGTCTCTGAGCAGGGGGAACAGCCACAGAAGGTAAGGACATTCACAGGGGGACCTCCAGGAGGTGTGGCTTCCTTGGACCTCCCCATCACCCATTCCCTGGGAGGGGCAGGGACAGCAGCCGTGGGAGCCCTAAGGAGCATGCCCACAGCCCCCTGCCCTCCTTGTACCTTGGCAGACCTCTGGGCTCACACAGCCTTGTGAATTCACCTGCCTGCCTGCTTGCTTATTGCTTATCTTGCTTCCGGAGGTACATTTGACACACAGTAAAAAGCACTGATTGTAAAAATGCAGTTCAATGAGTTCTGGCAAATGCAGACACCTGTATGGCAACCAACCAATCAAAAATAAAACATGCTTCCATCATACCAAAGGGTTCCTGCAAGCCCCTCTTAATCATTTCCCACCCCTAAAAATAACCACTGATCTTTCCCAGAACTTCTTATCATTGAAATCACACAATATAGCATACAGCCCAGTCAGATTGTACGTGGCTCATGCCTGTAACCCCAACACTTTGGGAGGCTGAGGCAAGAGGATCAGTTGAACCAGGAGTTCGAGACAAGCCAGGGTTGGGCAACATAGCAAGACCTCATCTCTACAAAAGACTTCAGTAATTAGCCTGGCGTGGTGGCACACTCCTGCAGCCTCCGCTACTCAGGAAGCCGAGGCAAGAGGATCGGGAGCTTGGTAGGTCAAGGCTGCAGTGAGCTGTGATTGTGCCACTGCACTCCAGCCTGGGCGACAGAGTGGGACCCTGTCTCTAAAAAGAAAAAGAAATACAGCCTTTTGTGTCTAGCTTCTTTCACTCAGCATGGCGTCTTCAAGATTCGTCCATGTTGGTGTGTATATCAATGCATCACTCCTGTTTATTCAGAGTAATGTTTCCTTGCATGGATTTCCTTGCAATCCGTGTCTTGCCCCAGCCCACAGCAGACATTCCCATCCTCTTCCATCAGCACCCCCAGGACACCTTTATCCATTCACCAGCTGATGGACATTTGGGTTGTTTCCAGTTTGGGGATCTTATAAACAAGGCTGCTGTACACATTTGTACCAGTCTGTGTATGAACATCTGTTTTCGTTCTCTTGGGGAAATATCTAGGAATGGATTTCTGGCTTGGATGGTGAGTACGTGTCTAACTTTACAAGAAACTGCCCAACTGGTTTCCAAAGTGGCTGAATCATTTTGCATTCCCACCAGCGACATGTGAGTGTTCTAGCTTCTCCCCGTCCTCACCAGCACTTGGTGTTGTCCGTCTTTCTAATTCTAGTTCTGCTGGAGGGTGTGAAGTGGTATCTGACTGTGGCTTTAATTTGCATTTCCCTGGTGGCTAATGACCTCAAGCATCTTTTGCAACAGCTTTCCTGGAACCTCCACCTGGAGGTTGAGCGGGCCCTGAGACTTGACTTGGCTGAACCCCAGCTCAGGACACTCCTCTCACCACCAGCCCCACAACCTCCTCCTTCCATGGCTTTCCCAGCCATCCCGTGATGCCCCCATCAGGAAAGCTGCCCAAGTCAGAAACCTGAGATTTCAGCCTCCTTCTTCCTCACTTCCAACCCATCAGCAACTCCTACCCTTCCTTCTTCCCAATGATCTCCCGATTCCACACTTTCCTTGCACCCTGCTCTACCTCAGACTCCCCTCATCCTCACACAGCCTCTTCCTCCCTGAAGCCACCCTGGCTCCTTCCAGCTGCCTCCACCTTGTCCGTTCCCCTAATGAAAACTCCTGTGCCCATGGTGTTCCCACTGCCCGGAACTTTCTTCCCTTTATCCCTTCCCTCCCAAGTCAACAACTGTGTCCTTAAAGTTCCAACCATCATTTTCCTGACCCACGCCCCCTCCCCCAGGTCTGACCCCATTGCTCTCAGCATCTCTCCTCTGGGCTCAGGCCCAGCCATGATCTGATCTTTTCCTGGATGATCATTTGATTAATCTGTCCCCCTCTGGACCATGAGCCCCACAGGGTGCCACCAGGCCTGTCCTGCTCACATGGCATCACAGGGCCTCTCACAGTGCCTGGCACATCCGTAGCAATCTGTGGCTTGGTTGAGTGGCAAAGAGGGATGGGATATGGGGGAAGAATCTGGGGAGCCCCTGCCAGATCAGCTGCTGGATGAACCACCCCCAGGGGTGGCAGCCCTAGCCTGCAAAGAGACAAGGGACCTGGAACAAACTGAGCCCGCCATCCCCCACCCCCCATTTCCTGTCTGCCCTCCTTCCTTCCCTGCTGGCAGAGCTGAAGTCAGCACAGTGTGGTTTTCTAATCGTGCAACCTGCTGCAGCACGTGGCTCAGCTTCCTGAACCTCAGTTTCCCTGGCAAGAAAATGGAACAATCATGGCACCCCCATTATAGGGTTGTCGTGAATCCTAAATGAGATCATGCAGACAAACTGTTTGGCAAGGCTCTAGGTATGCAATAGGTGCTCAGTAAAGGCCAGCTGCTTGCCCCCGGCCATGCCTCAGCTCTGCTGTGTTGCATCCTCTACAAGGAGAGGGCTGCCCTGTACTCAGTTACCCTCCCAAGTAGCAGCACCTTCCCTCAGCAGCCAGGAGCCACAAAGGGTGACTAATGGGGGACTTCCAGGCTCCAGGGCAGGTCAGCAGGGCTGAGGTTTGGGGCGTGGGATTCCCCCAGAAGCCCGCTGTGATCTCAAGGACAGCGTGACACAGAGCTAAGATCCTGGCTTTCAGGTCCGGGCTCCGATCTCATGATCCTCTCATGTGACCTGGAGCAGGTGACTCCACCTAGCTCTCAGCCTCAGTTTCATCATCTGTAAAATGGGGAGAATACTAGAACCTCCTGTGAAAGCTGTTTGAGGGGATTCACGGGGATATTGCAGCCTGGTGTGTGTTCGGGATGTGTTTGCTGAATGAGTGAGTGGGGTGATCCAGGCTGGCGAAGTTCAAGGGCATGGGAGGCCCAGGCAGGAGGGGAGGGCCCGGGTGTGCAGGAGCCAGACTGCACTGCCATTGAGAGCTAATCAATAAAATTTTCAGAACTTTGTGTCAGTTGTTTAATAAATTAAATTCTGTTATATTAAAAGCCAAGGTCATCAGTACTCAAAACTCACCAGTTCCTAATACTTTTACTACGTCATTCGGTACTCATTGTTGTTGTTACTAAGTCCCATCGCCTATGTAATGAATGGTTGGTGGCTCAAAATCAGCCGCGGGAGTATTTACATGGAGGACATTGGCAAACGCTACAGATCAGGGCTTTTTCCGATTGGAGGCCAGTTGTTAAAAACTTAGCAGCATGCCACTGGGTTTGGGGCTCCTTTCTGACTAGGTGATCTCCAAGTCCGCACCGAGGGAATCGCAGGCTTCCACCTGCTCTAAGAGCTGGCGATGGGCGCCCCCTGGTGGCCACTTTGAGCACCCGGTACCGCCCACCCTGAATGAAATCCCACGCCTTGGAGAGAGAGAAAACTGTAAAGGGAAGGTAGCCCTCTTCCAACAGAGCTGGAAAGCTGTGGTCACACAGCATCCTCAGCAGCTGTCAGGGACTAGGGGAAAGGCCCCAAAAAGACGGGGTGACAAGATCCCCTGGGAAGCCACTCAGAGGCCCCCACGTCCTTCAGCCTGAGTCCACAGCTCCCAGCTGTGAAACCTTCAGCTCCCCTTCTCTGATTTTTCTGATCCTTCCCAAAGGGGAGGTAGACTCAGTCTCTCCTGACCCGTCAAACTGCCGTCCCAGGTGTTACCTGCCCCAGCCCATGGCAGACACTCCCACCGCCTCCATCAGCATCCCAAGACACCTTCAACACACCTGCCTGTGTGTATCGGATTTGACCGTTCTAGAAGTTCATGGGGAGGGGACTGACACTGCGTTTCCGACAAGTGCGGGCGCTCTCCCCACTCCCCCTCCCCCTGACAGCTCTTTCCTGCCTGTCCTTGTCTCTCCTCTCCCCTCCAACCCCTCTTCCAAGCCACAGCCAACCCCTGCCAGACCCTGCCTTCTCTGTGAACGCTCCTCTTTCAGCCTAAACCTTTGGGGGCAAGAGGGGATGTCCTTCACCTCCAAAGAGACCATCGAAGGTATTTCTCTTTTCTTTTTCGTTTCTGTTTTTTGTTTTGTTTCGTTTTTGTTTTTAGACAGCGTTTCACTCCTGTTGCCCAGGCTGCAGTTCAATGGCACAGTCTTGGCTCACTGCCACCTCCACCTCCTAGGCTCAAGCGATTCTCCCACCTGAGCCTCATGAGCAGCTGGGACTGCAGGCGCACATCACTGCACCTGGCTAATTTTTGTATTTCTTTTTGTAGAGACTGGGTTTCACCATGTTGCCCAGGCTAGCCTCAAACTCCTGAACTCAAGCAATTCTCCCACCTTGGCCTCCTAAATTTTGCTGGGATTATAGGCATGAACCACTATGCCTGGCCGGAGGTATTTTTCTGGAAGAAAAAAAAAAAAAGATTATCCCCTGAGATGACTTTTATTCCTCTTCTAAAAGGTAGCACAGAGCCTGTTTTAAGCGGCAACTTCCTTCTCTCTATATGGAAGTGACTGGCAGGTATTTGGAAGCAGAAGACGAAGAAAGAGTCCTCTCCAAACCTTGGTGTTCTAATCTGATGGAAACTGCCTTGCAAAAATTACAACTGAGGAAATTATGACAGTGAAAGAGATCAGACCTAACAGACTCCATCTTGCTTCTAACCTTTAAGCTGTGCTTGTTCATTCCTTCCCAAAGTTAGGCTGAACTAACTTTGGGAAAGAATTCAGTTCATGCTTTGACCCTGAAACAAAATTGATAATAGCCCTTTCCCCGAAAAGACCCCCTTCTTGCCTGGGACCAGTCTGCCTTTGCAGGACTGACAAATGAGCTACAAGATTAGAAATGATGGTTTAGGAGTCATGCAGCCTCTGGCTCCAAGAGACGAAACCTCCCCAGATTTCTCCTGGGGATAACATCGGTGTTGTAAAACCTAAGATCAGTGCTTGAGGTAGTTTGTAATTCCTGCACTGGATGGATCAGCTGACACCACCCAGCCCAGTAACCTGACTCAACCAGTTCTGCCATCCTGCCTGGGACCAGAAGACACTAAGAAAACCTCACTTGGACCCTCTGCGATGCCATCTCCAACCTGACCAATCAGCACTCCCCACTTCCCAAGCCCTTACCCACCAAATTATCTTTAAAAATTCTGATCCCCGGCTGGGCGCGGTGGCTCAAGCCTGTAATCCCAGCACTTTGGGAGGCCGAGGCGGGTGGATCATGAGGTCAAGAGATTGAGACCATCCTGGTCAACATGGTGAAACCCCGTGTTTACTAAAAAAAAAAAATACAAAAAATCAGCTGGGCATGGTAGCGTGTGCCTGTAATCCCAGCTACTCGGGAGGCTGAGGCAGGAGAATTGCCTGAACCCGGGAGACGGAGGTTGCGGTGAGCCGAGATCGCGCCATTGCCCTCCAGCCTGGGAAACAAAAGCAAAACTCCGTCTCAAAAAAAAAAAAAAAAAAAAAAAAAAAAAAATTCTGATCCCCGAGTGCTCGAATGCTCAGGGAGACTGATTTGAGTGATAATAAAACTCCCAGCTAGGCGTGATGGCTCATGCATGTAATCCCAACACTTTGGGAGGCAGAGGCAGGTGGATCAGAGCGTCAGGGGTTTGAGACCAGCCTGGCCAGTATGGTGAAACCTCATCTCTACTAAAAATACAAAAATTAGCAGGGTGTGGTGGCGGGCACCTGTAATCCCAGCTACTCGGGTGGCTGAGGCAGAAGAATTGCTTGAACCTGAGAAACAGAGGTTGCAGTGAGCCGAGATTGCACCACTGTACTCCAGCCTGGGCAACAGAGGGAAACTCCATCTCAGAAAAAAAGAAAAAAAATCCCCTGTCTTGATAAATCGGCCCTGTCTAGGCAGCAGACAGGGTGAACCTACTGGGCGGTGACCTGACCCTCGCAAGGTCAGTGCAGGTTTTGAATGGGATAATGCAAGTGCTGCTTAAATAGCAGGGCCAACCTAGTTTGCTGAGCTTCTCGGAATATGGGACTTTCAATGCTAAAATCAAGAAAGTCCCGGGCAAACCGGGATGACTGGTCATCCTATGCTTAAAATCAGGCGTCGGCAAAATGACAGAGCTGAAACGAGCCTGCCGCCTATTTGTAAATAAAGCTTTATCAGAACACAGCCATGCCCATTCATTTATGGACATATTGTCAGTAGCTGCTTTTGTACTACAAGGACAGAGTTGAGTTGTTGCAACAGAGGCTACGGTGTCGCAACAGCTAAAGCCTACAATATTCACTGTCTGGTCCTTTAAGAAAAAGTTTGTCAGCTTGACCTTTTCCAGCATTTCACAGCAAAGCAGTGCTTCTCTGAGTTGTACAAAAGGTTGCGGGCTGCACCGAGGCTCGCCGATAAGCTACTGGCTATTAATGGGGACAGGGCCTGAGTGAACAGGAGAGGTCAGGGTGAGCTTCTGGAGAGTGGTAAAGATTCTGTGCTTGGCCAAGCTTTAATCAGTCAGGCCCCTGAGTCCTATCCTAAGCCCATTTGTGCACTTTCTTGTAAAATTCAGTTCTAGGCCAGGCAAGGTGTCACTCATGCCCGTAATCCCAGCACTTTGGGAGGCCGAGGTGGGTGGATCACCTGAGGTTGGGAGTTCGAGACCAGCCTGACCAACATGGAGAAACCCCATCTCTACTAAAAATACAAAATTAACCAGGGGTGGTGGCGTGCGCCTGTAATCCCAGCTACTCGGAGGCTGAGGTAGGAGAATTGCTTGAACCCCGGAGGCGGAGGTTGCAGTGAGTTGAGATCGCATCATTGTACTCTAGCCTGGTCGACAGAGCGAAACTCCAACTCAAAAAATAAATAAAATAAAAGCCAGTTCTAACAAGAACTCTGCTAAGTCAGTTTAGCAACAACCCTCCCCCTCTACACCATATCTGATCAAGTTCCACATCTGTCACCATCCCCAGGCGATGTCTGAGCACCCTAGCCTGTCTCCAGCAAGAATCTTGTCAGGTCAGTTTAGCCAGAATTCCCTTTCCTCCGATGTTTCGTCTTGATAATTTTCAACCGCAGACCTCCAACCCTGCTTCCGGGTGACCAGTCCCACTTCCCCTATCGTACTCGGGGCTGAGCCCAAACTCGCCCCCACTGCAAAATCCCATACCTGCAGTCCCTGCAGTGATGGAAAGGGCTCCCCTCACCTTGAACAAAGTCTTCCTTACCATGTGTAACAAGTATCATTGAGTCACTTTTTTTCTTTAACAGGAGGATAGATTGATGTTTAGGGAGATATTGGTCTGAGATTTGGGGAAAACCAAATTCTGTGGCCAAAACTGGGTCATGGGAGAAGTCAAATAAAGTGGTCACTGGTGGGGACCACCAGTGGTCCTTTGCCCCCCACCCCACAGCCTGAACTTTTCCTGGCCACCCAAGGATGTACAAGATGTCCCTGATGTCCAAGAGGCAAAACTGAAATCAACATAATATCCCATGACAGAGGCCATGGGCGCTGGGGACTGAAGGCAGACAGCAGAGGACCAATCCCCACCCTGCACTGAGGGATGGAGAATTCTAGGAAGGCTGCCTGAAGGAGGCAGCCTTGATACCTTGAGGGATTCAGCCATCGTTTGTCCATCACACATTTATTGAGTGCCTGCGTTGTGCCTGCAGTTGGGATACTGCAGTGAACAAGACAGAGCCCACCCTAGAAAGTGGCCACGGGGGGAGGTGGGAGAGGACTGCTGGGGGTCACCTGTCCCTAGATGGAAGCTCCTTGGTCCACCCAGTCCAAAAGAAAGATCTGCCCTCGGGCTTGCCAAAGCCATCCCAGCCCTCACAGGCTGAGCCTCACCCTGGGTTTTCCCAGAGAGGTGCCCAAGAAGACCCCAGCTGCCCAGGTTGGAGGAGCAGCAGGAAACAGCCTCAGGAGTCCGTCACTCCTCAGTACTCCTCCCCTAGAATGTCCCCTACCCGTTTGGTGACCATGGCAACCAGAAGAAAATGGCGCTGTGGGTGGGGTGGGAGAACTCGATCTTCCTTGGGTATGTGGGATGAGACTCCAGTGACCTGGAGAAGCGGAGAGAGCCACGGGAGACATGAGAGGGACCCAGAGAAGACGGGGATAGGAAAAAGGAGAGACTCTCTCTTGAATAAATGGCCTCCTACCCCCGCCCTTGGCTGAAATGTGGCCTGTAGGTGGCTGGGAAGTGACCGGGCTTCATTCAAGGAGGGAGGAAAGAGGTGGCCACCTGCCAGTCTGCTTGGCCCCAAGACCTTGGCTGCTCTTGTCCTGCTTGGGCAGCCAGGGTTCCTTCCCTGAAGATCCCCATCCCCAGGGGTCTCCGAGGAAGCCCAGAGCTGTGGAATGAGGTCCGGGTACCCAGGGGTGGCCGAGGAGAGACTGTGGAGGCTGGGGTCTTGCCGAAACAGATGGCAGAGGGAGCTAAGGGAGGAAGCTGTGCAGGGTGAGGTCGTCCCCCTCATGGTCCTCCCCAGGTTCTGGCATCAGGCCCTGGCTCTTGGCCTTGGGCAGGCCACCATTGGCTGTGGCGGGGGGGCCCTCACCCCCGTCAGGCAGCAGGGAGGAGATGCAGACCATCTCGGTGGGGGAGTAATTACGCACGGGGTACATGTGGCTCTTGCGGGAAAGGCGGACTGCCAGCACCACAGTGCACACGAGGAAGACAGTGGCCACCATTGCCAAGACGAGGATGGCCAAGAGGCACTGCTTCACAGAGATATGGTCTGGGGCCCCCACTGGGTGGCTGGTGGACAAATTGCTGGCTGCCATGGGGATGCCTTTGTGAGTAACAGAGGACGCAGGAAAGGGCATGATCAGACCCCTTTTGGTAGTAGGTTCTGTGGACAGGGGCTCTGTAGCATTAGGCTCTGTGGACAGGGCCTCTGTGGCATTGGGTTCTGTGGACAGGGCCTGCATGGCTGCTGGTGGAGTGGTCTGTGCCTCTGTGGCCACCAATGGAGTGGTCTGTGCCTCTGTGGTCACCGATGGAGTGGTCTGTGCGTCCATGACTGCTGGTTGAGTGGTCTGTGCCTCCGTGGCTGCCGGTTGAGTGGTCTGTGCCTCTGTGGCTGCCGGTTGAGTGGTCTGTGCCTCTGTGGCTGCCGGTTGAGTGGTCTGTGCCTCCGTGGCTGCCGGCTGAGTGGTCTGTGCCTCCTTGGCTGCCGGTTGAGTGGTCTGTGCCTCCATGTCTGCCGGCTGAGTGGTCTGTGCCTCCGTGGCTGCCGGCTGAGGGGTCTGTGCCTCCGTGG
>NW_022436942.1:66765362-66806567 GCF_009761245.1 Sapajus apella
GTGCCTCTGTGGCTGCCGGTTGAGTGGTCTGTGCCTCTGTGGCTGCCAGTGGAGTGGTCTGTGCCTCTGTGACTGCCAGTGGAGTGGTCTGTGCCTCCGTGGCCACCGGATGAGTGGTCTGTGCCTCTGTGGCTGCCGGTTGAGTGGTCTGTACCTCCATGGCTGCTGGCTCCATGGACAGGGTCCCCATGTTGGATAGCTCCGTGCCCAGCTCTGTGACTGCCCCTCCTGCATCCAGGCCAATAGAAGGCCTCAGTCCTTCTAACTCCACGGTGGTGGGCTCAGGAGTTCCAGGCCCAGTCAGAAGAGGGGCGTTGGTGATGTTATTCAGTATTTCTGGAGCCTCTGTTTCCGGCACAGGCTCATCATACAGGTCATAATCTTCAGTGGCCTGTCTCCGGCCCCGGGCAAGCAGGGGGCCCAGGGCTTTCTTGGCTCCATCTGCCCAGGGGTCCCACGGCTGCAAGCTGCTGCTAGGGCCCAGCAGGATCAGCAGCAGGAGGAGTTTCAGAGGCATGGCACCTGGGGGGAGACAGTGGGTGGAGGGACATCAAGACAGCTTCACCCACGGCTTAGCAAGCACCCTAGACCACCACCCTCTACTGCCATAGTGGGAAGTATGTCTGGTCTGGAGCAGGGACTGGAGATTTAGGCTTCCCCAGGCATCCCTGACATGCCGGGTATGGAGAAGACCCTCATCCTGTAGCACTTATTATTATTACTAATCAACATGAATAAAGCTATGCAGGAAGGCCCTTTAACTTCTAGATGGTGCATAGAAATCAATTTGCCTCTCTCTTCTTTTTGGTTAAGACATTTTATTTGTGGACAAGACAATCCATTTGGGGTATAGAAAGAATTAGTGCTTCTAGTTCTATTAGCTTTTCATGTCACTCTTTTTTTGTTTGTTTGTTTGAGGTAGAGTCTCACTTTGACACTTACTCTGGAGTGCAGTGGCACAATCTCGGCCCACTGCAACCTCCACCTCTCAGGTTCAAATGATTCTCCTGTCTCAGCCTCCTGAGTAGTTGGGACTACAGGCATGAGCCACTGTGCCCAGCTGATTTTTGTATTTTTAGTAGAGATGGGGTCTCACCATGTTGGCCAGGCTGGTCTCCAACTCCTGGCCTCAACTGATCCGCCCACCTTGGTCTCCCACAGTTCTGGGATTATAGGCAGGAGCCACTGTGCCCAGCCTCATGTCACTCCTTCTTAATTTATATTGTTGCATCTATTTATAATCTATCATAAGAATAAAGTGGTACCTGTATAGAATTCATAAATAGATTAACTGCCCATTACAAAGTCCACAAGCAGAAGAGTTCGGAAATGACAGACCTCCCAGATAAAAGTGCTTATTGGACATCGAGGCCTCCTGGAGTCTGATTCTGCCGGCTACCCCCTCCCTGCCCACTGCCATGCCACCTCTACATGTCTCTCTTTTTCCTATCTTGGCTTCCACCCTCCACAGCCCTTGCCAGTCCTCAGAGTCTCAGTTTGTCTCATTCCTTCTCAATGTCTTGGCTTGGTCCTATTCCCTTTGGTGGTGTCCTCACTTGCACAATGCACAACAGGGATGACAGTGCCTACTTCATAGGCTATTGTGAGGCTAAAGTGAGGGGATGTATGCAAGACCCTTAGCACTTTGTTTGCATGGCAACTTCTCAGCAAAGGTTGGTTGATATTTAGTTCTTTCAGTCAACCTGTACCGTAAGTCTTTAAGGGCCCAGAGCCATTTAACTACACTCTCCATGGCCAGGAGAAAACTCAAAACTTTCAGAACAACCCTGCTCTCAGGGAGCTTAGAGTCATTGAGTGTGCCTGTGGGTAGGACACTGTCTATTCAGAGACTCTACATTGTCCTCCCTACCAGGGAGCCAGAAAGGCATAATCTCAGCTCACTGCAACCTCCGCTTCCCAGCTTCAAGCAATTCTCCTCCCGCAGCCTCCCAAGTGGCTGGGACTACAGGCGCACGCCACTGTGCCTAGCTAATTTTTGTATTTTTAGTAGAGATGGGGTTTCACCATGTTGGCCAGGCTGGTCTCAAACTCCTGACCTCAGAGATCTCCCCGCCTTAGCCTCCCAAAGTGCTGGGATTAAAGGGTGTGAGCCAATACCTGGCCTATGTTGGTTTCAAACATGCAAATCTGATGACATCTTAAACTAATTTATTTCTATTTATTGATTTACTTATTTATTTTAGAGACACAGTCTCACTTTTCACCCCATCTGGAGTGCAGTAGTGCAATCATAGCTCACTGCAGCCCTAACCTCCTGGGCTCAGGTGATCCTCCCACCTCAGCCTCCTGAGTAGTAGGAACTAGTTGTACATGGCACCACACCCGGCTAATTTTTAAATTTTTTTGTAGAGAAAAGGTCTTGCTATGTTGTCCAGACTGGTCTCAAATTCCTGGCCTCAAACAATCCTGCCTCGGCCTCCCAAAGCATTGAGATCACAGGCATGAGCCACCACACCCAGCCCACATCTTAAAATAATTTCTTAGAGGCCATGCATAGTAGCTCAACCCTGTAATCCCGGCACTTTGGGAGGCTGAGGCAGGCAGATCATCAAGTCAATAGATCAAGCCCATCCTGGCTAACATGATGAAACCCCATCTGAAAATATAAAAATTAGCTGGGCGTGGTGGTGCACATCTGCAGTCCCAGCTACTCGGGAGGCTGAGGCAGGAGAATTGCTTGAACCTGGGAGGCAGAGGTTGCAGTGAGCTGAGATCACACCACTGCACTCCAGCCTGGCAACAGACTGAGACTCTGTCTCAAATAATAATAATAATAATAATAAAGTAGTAATAATAATAATAATTTCTTAGGGTGGGTGCAGTGGCTCACGTCTGTAATCCCAGCACTTTGGGAGGCCGAGGTGAGCTGATCACCTGAGGTCAGGAGTTCAAGACTAGCCCGGCCAACATGTGAAACCCTGTCTCTACCAAAAATACAAAAATTAGCCAGGCGTGGTGGCAATTCCCTGTAATCCCAGCTACTCGGGAGGCTGAGGCAGGAGAATTGCTTGAACCTGGGAGGCAGAGGTTGCAGTGAGCCAAGATCACGCCGCTGCACTCCAGCCTGCGAAACAAGAGCAAAACTCTGTCTAAAAAATAAAAATAATGTCTTAATCCAAACTTGATGACATTTGCACCCTCACAGTCATGCCCATTTTATCAAGGATGACACTGAGGTTCAGAGACGTGAAGTGAGAGGTGGGAGGTCAAGATCAGATTGAAACTCAGTGAGGTTCAGGAAGGCGTAAAGCTGTCAGGAGAGACCCGACCTAGTTGAGGAGACAAAAGACTGGGCTTGTGGACGTGGGTGGGCGAGGAAGGACACAGCAAGAAAAAGCGGGAGCTTGAAAGCTATGCCCTCCAGAAAGGCCAGCCACATACTTACCAGGTGCCGTGCAGGGCATAGGGTTGAAAGCGTAGTCTATGGATTCAGATAACAAGGCTGTTCAAGTCCCAGCTTTGCCCTTTACAAGCTGTGTGACCTTGGCACGGATGCTTGCTTCCCTGAGCTTCCGTTTTCCCACCTGTGAAATGGAGATAAGAAACAGCGCCCTTCTCATAGGACTGCTGAGAGAATGCAACAAGTGGTTGGGTTCAAAAATTCCAGGCTGGTGGGCGTGGCAGCTCACGCCTATCATCCCAGGACTTTGGGAAGCTGAGGTGGGCGGGTCACTTGGGCCCATGAGTTCAAGAGTAGCCAGGGCAACATAGTGAGACACCCAGCCTGACACAAATAGAAAAATTAGGCCAGGCATGGTGGCTCATTCCTATAATCCCAGGACTTTGGGAGGCCAAGACAGGTGGATGGCTTGAGCTAAAGAATTCCTGACCAGCCTGGGCACCATGGTGAAACCCCGTCTCAATGAAACACACAAAAAAATTAGCCAGCAGTGGTGGTGCTCCCCTGTGGTGCTCCCCCGTGGTGCTCCCCCGTGGTGCTCCCCTGTAGTGCTCCCCTGTGGTCCCAGCTGCTCAGTCTTGGAGGCTGAGATGGGAGAACTGCCTGAGCCTGGGGTGATCGAGGCTGCAGTGAGCCGTGATTGTGCCACTGCACTCCAGCCTGGATGACAAAATTCTCAAAAATAAATTTTAAAAATTTTAAATAGGAAAATTAGCCAGGCATAGTAATGCACGCCTGTAGTCTCAGCTACTCAGGAGGCTAAGGCAGGAGGATTGCTTAAGCCTGGGGGTTGAGACTGCAGTGAGCTGAGATCGTGCTACTGCACTCCAGCCTGGGTGACAGAGTGAGACCCTGTGTAAAAACAAAACAAAGCAAAACAAAAAGACAAAAGTTCCAGGCTTCTGATAGGTGCTTAATAAATGTAACACACACACACACACACACACACACACACACACACACACACACACACCTTTGCTTACCAATTTACCTTCAGGGCAGCAGAGTTTCTTTGGGGTAGAGTTCCTATCTGGGGTAAGAATCTACCCCCCGAGCTTGGCCCCACTTTTCTGGGGCAGGGACTTTAGGAAGAAGCCACCAGCTTGGAGACATATTTCATCGTTATGAACACACTCACAGCCACCAACCCCTACTTAGGCAGTTCTCATTTCCTAGAAGGCAAAGCTCTCAGCCAGTTCCTGGAAGCAGAGAGGGCAGGGGCAAAATTGCAAGGCCTGGCCCCCCGGGTTCCCCGGTCGAGGGGGGCATCTAGGTGAATCAGGACAGGACTTGCTGCAGCCCAGAGGCTGGGAGCATAACACAGAGGGCTCTGGGGCCGTGTTCTTCAGGTGAGCTGTCCCTGTGGCTGACCCTCCCCTACACCCATCACCACAGCCTCCTGCACACAGAGACAGCCTGGGGTGGAGAGTCTGGGGCCTGAATCCCACACTCACCCCCACTTAGTGGCTGTGTAAACTCAGGCAAGTTGCTTCTCCCTCTCTAAGCCTCAGCTTCCTCATTGTCAAACAGGCAATATTGCTCAAAAAAATCATCATGAGAATTGAATGAGTGTATGGAAGGTCCCAGATGCTGGCTTCCAGCAGGGGGTACTTTACTTGGGGACCCTTTTCGGGGCTGCAGGCAGAGGAGCAGAAGAAAGGGAGGGCTCAGACTCAGAGGGTGTGGAGATGGCGACCTCCCTCCCTTCCCTGTGGGCATTCGGGCTTTCAGAAAGCGGAGAGCTCCGTAGCAGTTGTGATAGGACCTGGTGCGCTGGGAAACCACACGTCTCCTTTCCTGGGCCCGTCTAAAGCAGGCACCTTATCCCACATGCTCCTGGTGTCAGTACTGAGAGTCCCTCATCCCCAAAAACCCCTCACTCCTAGGCAAACTGGGGATGGGGGTGTGTTGGTCACCCCAGCCTGGTCCCTGCCATTCCATGGGCTTCAAGACACAGCAGCCTGGAGCCAGGCCTCAGCTGAGCAGGCATCAGCCCATCTAACAGGAAGAAAACCTGAGTCTCAGCCGGGCACGGTGCCTCTAGCTTGTACTGCTAGCACTTTGGGAGGCTGAGGGAGGAGGATGACTTGAAGCCAGGGGTTCAAGACCAGCCTGGGCAATGTAGTGAGAGAACCCTGTCTCTACAAAACATTTAAAAATTAGCCAGGTGTGCTGGTGCATGACTGTAATCCCAGGTACTCAAGAAGCTGAGGCCAGAGGACAGCTTGAGCCCAGGTCGAGGCTGCAGTGAGCTATGATGGTACTACTGCACTCCAGCCTGGTGACAGAGCAAGACCTTGTCTCTAAGAAATAAAAACTTTTTTTTTTTTTTTTGAGGAGTTTCGCTCGTTTCCCAGGCTGGAGTGCAATGGCGCAATCTTGGCTCACCACAACCTCCACCTCCCGGGTTTAAGTGATTCTTTTGCCTCAGCCTCCCAAGTAGCTGGGATTACGGGCATGTGCCACCACGCCTGGCTAATTTTGTATTTTTAGTAGAGATGGGGTCAGGCTGGTCTCGAACTCCTGACCTCAAGTGATCCGCCCACCTCGGCCTCCCAAAGTGCTGAGATTACAGACTTGAGCCACCGTGTCCAGTATTTTTTTTTTTTTTAAATGAAAGAAAAGAAAACCCCAGGCTCTGAGAGTTTTTGTCTCAGCTTGGGCCACACAGGTAGAATGTGGAGGAGTTTTCTCACTATGGATGGCAGGTAGCATAATGCCGCCTTAATATTTGCTACAGTAAATTATTATACAACAAAAATGCGGGTTGTGAAAGCCCGTGCCTTGGAGGGACGATTTCATCCTTTTGCTGCCTGGCGACCTCATTTCTCCTCACTCCCATGTTCACTGGCTCTAAGGCCACCCATCACACAGATGAGCAAGCAAAGCCCAGAGTCAGGGGGTCATGTCCAGGCCCCATCTTCCACCTCTCCTCTCCCTGGAAGGCAGAAAAACAGTCCCACGGAGCGGGGCCAGGGCAGGGGTCTCCGGTGGCCGTATCCTGTTTGTCTTGATGCTTGCCTAGCGGAGTAGGTCAGAGACTGCTCATTTTGCATCTTTCACCCTAAAACCAGGCTGCTTCTGCCCCAGGCCCCATCTGGACCCCACGTGGCCCCATCCAGTCTGTTTGGAGGAGCAGGCTACAGGGGCCCAGGCTCCAACTCCAGAGACCCCGCCGTGTGTCCGCCCTGAGCTGCTCAGGAAAGATACCTGTGGGGCTCCAAGCCGCTGAAAACCTCTAACTGAGAATCCTGAAACTGCAGGTCACAGCCGGAAGGATCTTGGAATGTTAAACTTCAAAAGACTGAGCATCTCAGGATTTGGGTCAAGTAGTCATCAATAGAAGAAAAGGCCCCCAATAACTGAGGTGCATATGTCTCCCGGATCCCAGAGCAGATCTAAGTCTGGGTGGACAGGACAGGCCCTGCCCTGGGAGCCATATCAAACCAGGTCAATCCCAGCTCTGTCCCTTACAAGCCGTGTGACCTTGGGCAACTCACCTCACCTCTCTGAGCTGTGGGTTCCTTCGCTGGAATACAAAGACACATGGATAGCACCTGCTTTTCATGGGGTTGTTGTGGGTTGAAGAGGGCCAGGAGAATGCCCCGTCCTCCCAGAAGCCTTTCCGGATTGCCCCAGGCATGATGAGTCATCTCCTGTGTTTAACCATTTTAACTGTTCATTTACTTTCTAAAAATGTATTCACATTGGCCCCTAAACTTCCAGGGGACAGGAAGCACAGCTATCTTGCTGATCGGGCCACAGTCCTGGGATCTGGCCGATGAGCAGGCACACACCTCTCTCAATGCTTATCTCAGTGGCTCAAAGCCACCGAGGCTGTCTGCTCTGCTGCTCCCACCAGACCACAAGGTTTTGGAGGGCAGGAGCTCTCCTGGGTCTCCTGGCAGCCCCAGGGGCCTCACTAAATGCCTCTGCAGGACAGGTCCTGTGACTGAGGCAGGGGACCATGCCCAGAACTGCACAGCACATGCTGTCTTCACACTTTTCACACGACATTTACCAGCTGACGCTTTCCAACCTCGTTCCATCATCTACCCCAGCTCACAGCAGGGAGCCTCTGTAGACAATTTTTCCCTACTCACCATCCCCCTCATGAAATGTTTACTTATTTACTTATTTACTTTTAGAGATAAGGTCTTGCTCTGTTGCCCAGGCTGGAGTACAGTGGTGCAATCACAGCTTACTGAAGCCTTGAACTCTCAGGTAGCTAAGACTACAGGTGCATGCCACCAGACCCAGCTATTTTTAAATTTTTGTAGAGTTGGGTTTTCTCCATGTTGCCCAGGTTGGTCTCAAACTCCTGCTTGGGCCTCCAAAAGTGCTGGGATTTACAGCCGTGAGCCACCGTGCCCAGCCCTCCTCACGAAATTTTTTAGGCTGGAATGCAGTGGCACTGTCTCGGCTCACTGCAACCTTCACTTCTCAGGTTCAAGTGATTCTCCTGCCTCAGCCTCACGAGTAGCTGGGACTACAGGAGCATGCCACCAAGCCCAGCTAATTTTTTGTATTTTTTGTAGAGACGGGGTTTCCCCATGTTAGCCAGGATGGTCTCGATCTCCTGACCTCGTGATCTGCCGGCCTTGGCCTCCAAAGGTGCTGGGATTACAGGTGTGAGCCACCACACCCGGCCCTCATGAAATGTTCATAGCACAGACATGCTGTATATCTGTTTGATGTTTGGCAGTTCAGTGTTAGTTGAGATTTTTTTGCGTTATCCCCCCGCCAACTCCGCCAAGAACCAAGTTACTCCTGTTGGAACCCAAATTTGCTGGCCTGATAAAGCAGAGGTAAGATACTTGCTTGGCACAAATGAATTCAATGAGACCTACATCTGATTTTAGTTGAACAACTGTCTTTAAACCATTTTCCAGAGAACCCCATGTAGACAGACAGATCAACAACCACAGACCCCCAACACACACACACCTGCCATCTTATCTTCGTCTAGACTACTGGCCCCACTGCCATCTTCCTGTTCAAGCTCGCAAAGGAGATCAAGACACAGGCCTGGGGTCACCACGAACTCCATGAGCGTCCTGCAGCCATAACCACTCTGCCAAAGGCAGCCGCTTCTCCCCTTCAAGCCTCAGTGTTCTCATCTGTAAAAGGGGCACTGTCCACTCTCCAAGGTTCTCAGATGACTGATTCCCCAGCTCTTCTGAATGCCCCACTCCGGGCCCAGCCTGGCGGCCCAGCCCTTCCGCCATCTGAGATTCAACTCCCCTGGCTGCTGGCCAAGGATGTTGAGGGAGGCATCAACCACCCAGGGCGCGGCCTCCCCAGGCAACCCCAGAGGAAGCGACTCTGGGGGCGTCCGAGGGCCTGGGAGCCACCTTCTGAAGCCCTGACACACTGAGGGGCCTGGATCTGGGGCCCTGAAAGTCTGAGGTGGGGAAAAAAAGGAAAACGGAAGTAAGAGGAAAGGGAGAGAATTCCAGGCAGCAGAAGCCCGGATGTAGATAATATGGAGGGAGAGTGTGTGAACGTGTGTACAGCGGGGCACAACTGGCCCCCACCATTTCCTTTTAGTGTCCTGAAAGCATCTCAAATACCAATTAATAAGAGTAGTCTAATTTTTTTTTTTTTTGGGGGGACGGGGTCTCACTCCAACACCCAGGTTGGAGTGTAGGGCACGATCTCAGCTCACTGCAGCCTCCCTTCCCAGGCTCAACTGATCCCCCCACCTCTGCCTCCCAAGTAGCTGAGACCACAGGCACGCACCATTCCGCCTGGCTAATTTTTTATATTTTTGGTAGAGCTGGGGTTTCACCATGTTGCCCAGGTTGGTCTCGAATTCCTGAGCTCAGGCGACCCACCTGCCTCAGCCTCCCAAAGTGCTGGGATTACAGACGTGAGCCACCGCACCCGGCCAAGTATTCTAATTATTATTATTTTTTCCATTTTGCTAACAATAGTATCCTAATTCTAATATTTTCATAGTTTGCCACAGACAAGAGTCATTTTCTCAGTCTTATAAAAAGGGGGAAGAATGCATCTTTCTCTGAAAACAACTTTTTTATGTGTCCATAATATATGTAGCTTTTTTTTTTTTTTTGCTTTTTTAGAGGCAGGGTTTCACCATGTAACCCAGGATGGTCTCGATCTCCTGACCTTGTGATCTGCCCACTTCGGCCTCCCAAAGTGCTGGGATTACAGGCGTGAGCCACCATGCCCGGCCTAACATGTGCAGCTTCAAGACAAATCCTGCACTCCCTCTACTTTCTGGAATCTTCCAGACCTAATCTCAGCTCTGCCCCTAAACAAATCCTTTCACCTCTCCAGGCCTCAGTTTCCCATGCAGGAAAGGAGAGGGTAGGATAATTTCTAGAGAAACACTCATGGTTTCTCTGATTTTCAGAATGCCCCCAAGCCGGAAGCTGCAGGCAAAGTGGCTGGGAGGGAAGGAGGTTAACGGGAGGCTGGGGGTGGTGGGTCACGCCGTAATTTCAGTGCTTTGGGAGGCTGAGGCAAAAGGCTTGAGGCCAGGAGTTTGAGACCAGCCTGCGCACCCAAGTGAGACCCCATCTCTAGGAAAAGTAAAAATATTAGCTGCATGAGGCGGTGTGTGTCTGTAGTCCCACCTACTCAGGAGGCTGAGGTGGGAGGATCATTTGTGCCTAGGAGTTTGAGGCTGCAGTGATCCGTGATCGTACCACTGCACTCCAGCCTTGATCCGTGATCGTACAACTGCACTCCAGCCTGGGTGGCAGAGTAAGACCTTGTCTTAAAAAGGAAAAAAAAGCAGGAGCAGGATTCAGAAGAGACACCAGAATAAGGCCACAGACTCCAGGAAGACTTTAGTCTTGAGCCAGAGGAGCCTCAGTTCGCCCTCCCCAGGGGCTGCAGTTCAGGAAGGGCCTGGAGGTCCTGCCCGGGCCTGCCAGCAGCTATGAGACAGGCCCCTGGCCCATGGGGACCTCCAGCCACTCCCTGTGGTTTTGCAAGCCAACACTTACCACCGTGCTCAGCAGAGCATGGGACAGCTGCCTCGTGGGCCCAGAAGAAGTAGCTTCTCTGCTTTAGTGACGAGGACTCAGCCTACGCTGTCGGGCACTGCTGTGGCACCCCCTGCAGCAGTCTGGGACCCAAGCAACCCCCAATGGCCGTGTGTGGAAGAAGGAAGCGAGAATGCGGTTACTCAGGCAGGGCCACGTGACAGCCCACACCCCCTTGTTTGTGACAGCTTTGGTGACAACGTTGATCAAGCCGGGGTGGGGAGAGAGACAGGTACCTGCTGGGTCTGACATTGCTCTTGGATTCCCGTAACTGTGAAAACACCAAGAACCAAGTGGAAACTCTGTGGGGAGACGTTCTTCGGTCGGGGGTAGGGCCCAAACCGAGAAAGGCCACAGCATTACTCCAGTGACAATGGAAAGCAGGGGCCAGAGGAGACCCCCTGAAGGACAGGAGTGACTAGAGAAAGGGGAGAATGGTCTTGCTTCTTGCCCAAGATTGGCGGTGGGTGGGAGGGAGTGGAGGTGGTTGGGGAGTAGAAAACAAAACACAGACCTTCAAAGGGTTTGTAACTATGGTGCATTTCTTCTTTCGGGACTCAAACACTCTCTCTACAACCACAGCAGGGGCCCTTTTAGCTGCAACCAAGAGCCTCTCTAGGGAGCTGGACTACAGCTTCCACAAGGTCAAGCCCTGCTTATCTTATTTCTTCATCCTCGATTGGTTCATTTGACCAACTCTGGCACTCCAGACTGCATGCCCTGAGGTCCAAAGGCCAGCAATTCTAGGCTGCAGCCCTCCAGTAGCCCTTCATTCACTGGGGAGGCCGGCGAGTAAACAAGTCAACAGAACATTATGCCACAGTGACACAGCGCAGTCAGTGCCGTCCTGTGGTGAGCAAGGGAGGGGCCTCTCCTTCCATCCTGGGTCGGGGAGGGACGTTAAAAGAGGATCTTCCAAGGAGAAGTGGCACTTGAGGTGACAAGCCGGGTGGGCATCCCAGGCAGAGAGCACAGCAGAGGCAAAGGCTGGGAGGCCTGGGAACACCCAGACACTTCGGGAAAGGAGGGAATAGGGGACTCCCAGGGTCTGCCCTTCGACTTTGCGCCAGGCAGGGGCTCAGGACATGCATAGAAAGATATTCATATCTTGCCTTACACACAGGTTTTTTGTTGTTGTTTCTGTTTGTTTTGTTTTTAAGACAGAGTCTCGCTCTGTCACCCAGGCTGGAGTATAGTGGCGGGATCTCGGCTCACTGCAACATCCGCCTCCTGGGTTCAAGCGACTGTCCTGCCTCAGCCTCCCGTAGCTGGGACTACAGGCATGTGCCACCACGCTGGGCTAATTTTTTTGTATTTTTAATAGAGACGGGGTTTCACTATGTCGGCCAGGATGGTCTGGATCTCTTGATCTTGTGATATGCCCACTTCGGACTCCAAAAGTGCTGGGATTACAGGCGTGAGCCACCGTGCCTGGCCTGCACACAGGTTGTTTTAAAATGAAAACCAGAGACCCAGCATGTGCTCGCCATGGCAGAGTCTCAGCCACCTTAGGAAGCTGCAGCTGGAAAGAGCCAAAATCTCACCCCGCCCACAGAGAGGGAAATGAGGCCCCAAGAGGGGAAGTGAGACACCTAGAACCCAGGCTCCTCACTCTTCCCCAGCAGGTTTGAGAATAGCCAGCCTTCAGGGACAGGGGACTGAGAAACTCCAGACAGAACGAAGTCCGCCTGGAGGTCACTCTCTGATTAGCGGACGTGAGTTCCAAGCTGTCTGTCACATCCAGCCTGCCTTGTGGTTTTGTGCAGCTTGTGAGCTAAGAATGGTGGTTACATTTTTAAGTGGTTGGAAAATGTTTTGTGAAAACTGTGAAATTCTAGATTCCGTTTCCATAGATAAAGTTTTCTTGGGACACAGCCACACTCATTGGTGTATGCACATCGTCTATGGCTGCTTTCATGTTGCGGCGGCAGAGTTGAATAGTTTCGTCACCTGCAAAGCCTCACAACACAAACGTTTAACATTTCCTGAGCCTGTGGTCAATGCCAGACCCTGTGCTAAGTGTTTTGCGTTTATCAGCTCATATAATCCTTGAAGCTGCCTTCAGAAACGAGGAAGCTGGAGCTCAGAGGGAGAACGTGCCTTGTTCAAGGTCACACAGAGTAATGGCAGAGCCAGGACTCAAACCCAGGCAGATGGAATAAAGCTCTTGATCTTAACCCCTAGCCTGGGATGGTGCAGGCTGAATGGCGAGCTCAGGCACATCGGCAAGTACTATATGTAAGGAAAAAGGAGTGGCTTAGCTGCGGGTCAGCTATTTCGTCTGTGTACGTGTGTGATAGGATCTTGTTCTGTGGCCCAATCTGGAGCGCAGTGGTGTGATCATAGCTCGCTGCAGCCTCGAACTCCTGGTCTCAAGAAATCCTCCCACCTCAGTCTCCCAAATAGCTGTTACAGGCACATACCACCATGCCCAGCTCCAAGTAATCTATCTGAAGGTGAGACTGGAGCAGCAAAATTTCCTTCTCAGAGGAGCAAATACTGTTAAGAGAATTCTGGTGTATGTCATCTGTGTGAAGACCATAAAACCACATTTCACCACACCTGACATCTGTGAGAGTCAAAGATTCAAAGTGAACATGTTTCTGCTTCTAGGAATGATGCCCAGAAAAAATATTCCAAAGTGCCTTCCAAGACTGAACCAATGATATCTGAGGTAAGAGAAATATTGGGAAAAAACACAGACTCCCATGCTACGGAAATAAAGTCATATTTATATTGAATGCTTATAAAGCACTCAAGAACTGTTAGGCAAAAAAGAGAGGGTACAGAAGTACATAAACAGCATAATTCAAGTGCGCTTGGGCACGGAGAGGACAGACTGAAAGAAACGCTCACAGTGCCCACCTGTCTCTGGGTGGCATAATTATGAATGGCCTTTGCCTTTTAAATATATTTTCTTTTCTATATTTGTATATAGAAAAATGTATATAATGATGTCTATTTCACTTTTTTTGAGACACAGTCTCCCTCTGTCGCCCAGACTGGAGTGCAGTGGTGCAGTCTCGGCTCACTGCAATCTCTGCCTCCTGGGTTCAAGTGAGTCTCGTGCCTCAGCCTCCTGAGTAGCTGGGATTACAGGCATGTGCCACCATGCCCAGTTAATTTTTGTATTTTTAATAGAAACGAGGTTTCACCATGTTGGCCAGGCTGATCTGGAACTCCTGACCTCGGGGATCCACCCATCTCCATCTCCCAAAGTGCTGGGATTACAGGTGTGAGCCGCCACACCCAGCTATGCCTATTTCTTCTATCAGGAAACCAATTTCAAGCAGGGCAAGGATTTTATGGGCACCCTAGATGTTGAGATGGCTAGGCTTAATGCAGCTTTTCTCTCTCTTCTTCTGGGGTCTGTTGGGGGCAGCTCCTCCCACACCCTATTATGTTTCTTAGGGCTGCCCACCAAGGTCTCCTCTGCCCCAGCAATGGGGCTAGTCCTATCAATTCTCCAAATGCTCCTCAGCTTCATCTCCATGGAAGATTTTCTGGAGAGGTTCAGGAACCTGTTCAGACATCATAAACTAAACTCCTAAAGAGCAACTGATAACATAGAACAAGGATCAGAGAGCATATTCCGGAAAGAACAGGAGAGTAAATCTTTCTGGCCTTGTGGATCTGTCACAGAGATTCAAATCTGTGGTAGGGGAAAAGCAGCCATAGTTGGTGTATAAATGAATGCAGTGTTCAAGACTATGACATTGCCTTTCTCGGTCCAGAGCACATATATTGAGCCCTGACAAGCGCCAGGTGCTCGGATGAGCCACTGACAGTGTCAGCACCATCCCTGCTCCCACAGCGCCTACAGGTTCGTGGTCAGGTCAAAAGCCACCGCCAGCCAGGGACACTGAATGTAGGCAGGGGAAAACACAGGCATGGGAATCAGAATTGTGTCTTTGCTTTGAGCTTGCTGTGTGGCTGTAGGAAATTTGCTTGGGCTGTCTGAGCTCGCCTCATTTGGAAAATGAAGCTTTGAATGCTTAGAGTGGAAAGAGGCAAGAATTCAATAAACATCTGAGAGTAGGTTGCGCTCAGATGTGGGCACATCCCAACTGCCTCACCTCTGACTCCCTCAGTCCATCTTCCTCAAAATTTCAGAGCAAAATTTGCTTCAGGTCTTGGGATGCCAGCCCTCAATATATAAGAAGCCCCTCCCCTGCTCCAAGTACAGGATCTCACCTCCCTATGCAGGATTCAATGGATCCCCATTGCTTTTAGAACAAACACTCAAATCCCCAAAATGGCTGGCGCTGCCTTGACCTCTTTCTTCCTCTCCAGCCTCATCTCAGAACGCACGTTCCCTTGTTCTCCCTCTGGCATCCTCTTTTAGTTCCTCTTATGTCTCATCCTAACACGGGACCTCTGCCTAGAGCAGTTCCTTCTGCCTAGAGCCCTCTTTACTACTCATTGCCGGGGCAACTGCGACTCACTCTTCAGAGTGCAGTTCATGTGCTCCTCCCCAGCAAAAGCCCACTCTGACCATGCTGCTCCCACTTCATGCTCTCAGAGCCCTGTGCCCCTTTCCTGCTGGATAAATGTCTATCTCCTGGGAACTCCAGAAGAAAACCAGGTCTGTTTTGCTCACCATAGCACCTGGCACTGAGCAATAACTTCTGCTGACATTTATCAGGCACTTCTTCATGCCAGGCCCCGTCCTAGGCCCTTGGCATATATATATATATATATATATATATATTTTTATATTTTTTTGAGACAGAGTCTCACTCTGTCACCCAGGCTGGAGTGTAGTGGTACAATCTCAGCTCACTGTAACCTCTGCCTCCTGGGTTCAAGCTATTCTGCCTCAGCCTCTCTAGTAGCTGAGATTATAGGCACCCACCACCACACTGCACTAATTTTTGTATTTTTAGTAGAGACAGGGTTTCCCCATGTTGGCCAGGTTGGTCTCAAACTCCTGGCCTCAAGTGATCCGCCTGCCTCTGCCTCCCAAAGTGCTGGGATTACAGGCGTGAGCCACTATGCGTGGTCTACTAATTTGTTTAATTGTCACAACTGCCTCATGAGGTAGGTACTATTAGTGTCCGCATTTTATAGATTGAAAAAAAAAATGGTCCAGAGAGGTTAAGTAACTTGCCTAAGGTCACAGAACTAGTAAATAACAAAGTCAGAGTTTGAACCTGGGGTGTCTTATGACAGAGCCTGCGTTAAATCACAATAAATATGTTGAGTTACATGATTCCAGCTCCTCCTTGGAGACCTTGCCTGCTATGACTGGTCTAAGAGGACCCAGTGCTCCCTACTCCTCTCAACCCCATGTGAACTGCTTGGGATGTGGAACAGGGACTGCAATCAGCAAAGCTAATGGGTGTTAGGTTCCTCTCTACACTGGAGCCCAGTAGCGGGTTAGCCTGGGCAGCAAGGGCTGTTCATGGGTTGTCTGGGAGAAATGTGCCCCTGGTTGTAACTAACTGCCTGTTACTGTTGGAACAGCCCCATGTTAAAGCAAAATCATGGCTCACTGGGCTCCTGCTTGGAGCTCTGTTGCAAGTGGATCCTGAGCAACTAAAGATTTGGTATTCAAACAGCCTGCAACCTCCTTAAATGATCGTCCATGCACGAAACTCAGGCTTCCTTCCATTCGCTAGGGATGAAAATGCCTGCAGCCTCAGGGTGGCCTCGAGTCCCAAGCGGCAACACCACAGCCTGTACAGCTGCACGTGTGCAGTGGCCTATTTAATTGCATTTTGCTCCTTTGTTGTTTCGGGGTGGGGAACTGTTCCCACCAGTGACAAGCACAGCTGTAATAAAGCCTCATACCACAGAGACAAAGAGAGGAAACTGTGGGTGCCAAAGGCCAGCGAAACTCAGCTTCAGCCTGGTAATTGCCAAGCTTAGGTTGGTCAACAGTACAGTTATTAAAGAAAATGAAACATTAAACATTTGTAGAATCCCAGAAATATGTGGATAGGCAAGGACAATAACTGACAGGCCAGGTACAGCCTGAGATTTTAATAATGTATTTGTAATTTGCCAGAACTGTTATCCGTCCCCCACAAGATGCCGGCTTCCTCTGTGAACTTGTGTCTGCTTCCCTGAATATGGGGAAAACGGGGTGATGTCGCTCATAGAATCCCACCTGCCTTCGCAGTGGTCACTATCCCTCCCAGGCAGCTGAGGATCCCTGGTAGCGCAGGAAGGTACAGGTGGACTGGAGCCCAGCCACACTGCAAAGCCCGTTCCTTCCTCCAAGGAAAGCAGGAGTCTGGCTGGTGGTGCCGCTTGTTTCTCAGGGCAGTGGTCTTTTCAATTTACTCACAATGGGATCCTTTGTTTGAACTAAAGCAAAGGTCTCATGAAATAGAATAAGAACAGAGCTGCTCACAAGCAAGGCCCAGAAGGGAGGAGGGGAAGCCACACTCAACTGCCTGCCTTCCCTGTTCCCCTGCTGCTAGGGGGGCTCATGGGCTACAGCTTGCTGATTTGAATTATCCAAAGGGGAAATGGTCACTGTAGGCCTGGTCCTGCCAGGATTCAATTCTCTTTCTCAAGTGGGAACAGAGCTCTGGGGAGTTCACTTTCAGCCCCAGATTTTGGTTGCAAATCTGGGTGGCACTAGGAACCAGTTTCTGGGCTGGAGACTGCAGCATGAAGCCATAACTCCAGAGTGGAAGAGAACAGGGGCTCCCCAGCTCACTGGGTCTGCTTGGGCCAGGAGTGGCCAGAGCTGCTGGTCTCAGACCTCCTGGAAGGCCAGAGGGCAAACAAATCTTAGAAATGTACTCCAGACTCCGTGATTCTTCCCCAGAGGGTAGCGGCTGAAGGAATCCATGTCTCTGGCAGACATCCTCAATCACCTGGCCTCAAAGACCCCTTGAGAAGGGGGTCTTTAGGGAAGAGATCTTGGTGTTGTGTGAGGGGGCCAGGGACCTGGCAATAGGAGTCCTGGGATATTTCATGAAATTTAAGATCAGAAATGCAGCTGGACCTTAGGCATGGACTTGGGGAGCTCCAGGGACCCAGAAGCCCTTTCTTTACTGCATACCTGTTCTGCCTGCATGCTCCCTGGCTTCCCCAGGTCCCAGGCCCCCATAAAGGAAAACCCAGATCTGATGCCACTGATGATGGTTCCAAGGGGCTCATAGGTCACCTGGAGTTGACTGTGATCCAGAACAGTCTTATTCTGTGAGCAAAGTACTGCTGAGCAGATAATGCAATAGGTGCCCCCATCCCAGATAATGCCTATATTTTCAACTATTGAGTCATTTAGTAAGTACTGACTGACACATCATGCCAGATTCTTGGGATCCTGGAGAAGGAAACCAGTGCCTGTTCTCAGGAGGCTTATATTCAATTCAGGGAAGACAGTCAAAACTCCAATGAGATGACAGACCAGCTATCAGTGGTACTATGGTGCTACGGGCATTACTTATGTATGGGGATCAGGTGAAGTGCTGAGAAGTGCAGACACCGGAGGTGGGGAAAGGTTGGGCACTCCCGAGAGAACAGCACATGTGAAGCTCAGAGGCAGGATGCCTCCTGAACACAAGAGAACATCAGGAGAGGGTGAGGGGCGGCAGGGCAGGCAACACAGGGCCTCCTAAGCCAGTGGCGAGGATTTAGCTTTTATTCTGAGTAGAATGGGAAACCATGGAGAGTTTGAAGGAGTCAACGAGATTTTTCTTAAAGGGTTATACAATAAATATTTTAGGTCTTGTGGCCATCCAATCTCTGTTGCAGCTACTCAACTCAAGTATAGAGCAAAAGCAGCCACAGACAATGCCAGTGTGTTCCAGTAAACTTTGATAGACACTGAAATTTGAATTTCATATAATTTTTACTTGTCACTTTTGTTTTTCCCCCCAACCATTTAAAAACCATCCTTAGCTGTGGGCTACACGGAAGCTTCCAGCAGGTTGGAGTTAACATGAGCTTTAGTGTGCCTTCCTCTGCCTTAATACCCGCAAAGGTGACTATGGCTGCTGCTCTGAGAACGGATTCAAGTGGGTGGGGAAGCTGGGTTAGGAAGCTGTGATTGTTAACCCTGTCGACTTGATTGGGCAATGGGGTGCCCAAATATCTGTCACACGTTACCCTGGGTGTGTCTGTGAGGGTTTTCTGGATGAGATGAACATTTGAATCTGTGGGCTGAGGAAAGCAGGTTGCTCTCCCTGGGGTGGGTGTGTGCATCCATTCAGTTGAAGGCCTAAATAGCACAAAAAGGAAGAGTAAGAAGGAATTCCTCGCCAGGCGCAGTGGCTCATGCCTGTAATCTCGGTACTTTGGGAGGCCAAGGCAGGTGGATTACCCGAGGTCAGGAGTTTGAGACAAGCCTGGCCAACATGGGGAAAACCCTGTCTCCTCTAAAAATACAAAAATTAGCCAGGCATTGTGGTACATGCCTGTAATCCCAGCTACTTGGGAGTTTAAGGCAGGAGTATTGCTTGAACGTGGGGGCAGAGGCTGCAGTGGGCCGAGATCGCACCACTGCACTCCAACCTGGGTGACACAGTGAGACTCTGTCTCAAAAAATAAAAAAAAAAAAAGAATTTCTCCTACCTGACTGCTTTCAAGCTGGGACATCAGTTTTTAGCTGCTTTCCGATCTGAATTGAAAAACTCAGCTCTCCTGGGTCTTTCTGTTTGCTGACTGCAGATCTTGGAATTAGCAGCCTTGGTAATCATGTGAGCCAATTCCTTATAATACATCCCGACCTCTCTCTCTCTTCCTCCACAGACCCTATTGGTTCTCTTCTTCTGCAGAACGCTAATATAGAGGCTCTGTCCATGCAGAAATGATGGGGGCACGGACTAGGGAAGTCACTGTGGAGGTGTAAGAAGTAGCTGGGCTATGGACGCACTGTGAAACCAGAGCCCACACGAGTTGCTGGCAGCCTGGGTGTGGGATACAAGAAATGGGAATCAAGGAGGCTCAGAGGTGGAAGGGCATGAACTTCCTCCTGTAAACAACTTTTGGAGACCTTGACAGAAAAATCATTCTAGAAGTAAAACAGGAAACAGGCAGCTGGAAGTAGAGAAACCAGTTACAAGGCTGTTCGGACACTGGTCTGGTGTCTACAGGGGGAGGCACCTGGCAGGTGGCCAGATGCCCAGATGGGATCTCCACCTTGTGGCTTATGAGGCATTCTGAACCACTGCCTCTTGAAGACACTGCTCAGGATGTTACAAGCTCATTTTGCATTTGGCAAGCTGTAGGTGGGGATGGTGAAAAGCAGCCCAAGATTTTGTTTGCCATGAGGTATTATTACAACTTCAACAACCCAAATAGCATCTCCGCATGGAAATGAATCTGCAATAGCTCCCTGTCACATATGGGCACTTCCCAGTTCTCAGACTTCATCACTAGAGCCCCCAAGCTTGGATCTTGTTGCTGAACTCCCTCAGGGCACTAAGCATTAGCCTGAGCACCTCCCCTGGCTGGACCAGGGGTCACTTGCTGCACTACAGTTCTCTCCAGCCCCGTGACACTCGCACTGTAATTACAAGCTCTCACTCAGTGAATGCCAAGACAAATCTAACTCTACCTAGTGGGGGAGAGATTAGGAAATGGGTGATGAGAAGACACAGGGCTGTAGGGAAGGGAGCCCTGCTGCTGGGGGCCTGAGAGGCACCCAGTGGAGATGAGCCTGGACAAGCTTGGCAACCAGCCCCCTGACGGCATTCTGCAGCATTCTGGGGGCCCAGGCACCCTGTGAGATCCCTTTCCACTGTAACCAGGCCCGCTCCCTGCTCTTTCCTTTGGAGACACAGATAACTGCTCCTCTCTGGCAACCCAACTCTTTCTCTACCCCTACAATGGCCTGTGGGCCTTTGTCTGAGCCACTTGTCCCCAGTTCTGCTCCAAACCAACCAGAAGTCCAAAAGTCCACTTACTCTTTGAGATCCATGTGAGGAAGCTATTCAAAGAACAAAACTAAGCACCCAGTGGTGAGTGTCCAAGCTCAAGTGTGCAGATTTTTTCTGACAGCAGAAGAGACCCGTCTACTTGCCTTCTAAGTTGAGTCCTGAAGTGGAATAACTTTCTCCTCTGACTTCTGACCTGGGCAATGGCCCCAACACTGCTTTCCAGGCCCTCACCATGAAGCCTGTCAGGCAGCCGTGTGCCTCACTCTGTATCTGCCCCTAAGTCAACTCAGGCTCATAAAATATGCCCTCTTACCCATTTTCGTTCACATGCATTAAACTCCAACTACAATGAATTTGAAGGATCCCATCTGCCTCTCTAAACTCACCTTCTTCCACATTTCAGCCAATCCAACTGACTCAGTAGCCACCCTATCCTCAAGGATCTTGGGATGTGCATTCCCATCTCCCACACAGCCCTCCTGACACTCCCCACAGGGGAGCTTTCACCCGGCACACCATGGCCAGTACCGCCTAGCGAACACACTCCCACCCCACACCCCAAAGTTCATAGCTGAGGATAAGCCATTTGCTAGTGGACTCGGTTCTCGCAGAAGGGAGGACTGCTGCCATCTGCACATCAGCTGCCTGGGACTTAACATTTCACACGTCACATTTCAAACAGAGGCAGCAGCTGCAGCTGAGATTAAGCATATCAAAGTATACTTAGCCCTTACTATGTTGGAAGAAAACCTATTTCCCAGTTCCTGTGACCTTCATTTTCTGGCATATTGAAGTCTTATGTAATTTTTTATACAGCCAATCTGTCTTTTCCTTTGTGATGTATTCCATTGCTTTAGGACTTACATTTTTTTCTCTAATCTGAAGTGTAGATTCTAAGGGATTTACTTTCTTCTAAATAGAAAAAGAAAAGGTTTAACTGTGGACTCCTGTATATTGGTGTCCCTGCTGCCCCCACAGCTAACCAAATGTTGCTGTACCATTTCAAACACTGTCACTGATTTATGCTTATCTTAATAATTACTAACTTATCACTAATACATTCATTTTAATAATGCCTTTCTGGGAATAAATACATTTATAGGAAATTCATAAATTCAGAAAAATAGGATTAAATAGAAATTAGACACAACTTTACCTCTCTATAGAAATAACATTTCTGGTATTTATTCTACACATAAATATACAAAGCCATCTGTTCTGGGTGGCTTTACATATCTGTATTAGGAAGCCTAGACTTCTCACTAGAAGTTCTGATCCTGAATGCTCTTATGAGATCCAATGGACTTCACTTTCTTCCCCATCTAGCTTCTGAATGGATAAGCCAACTAACATTGTTTACTGCAGTGACTCCATGGGATAGAGAGCTGGTGAGAATTTCTCTGTAAGCACAGTTTTACTTTTTCTGCTGACATCAGCAACGCAATTCACTGTGGGGCACTGGGATACACAGATGAAAGTTGGTAGTGACATCCAGCACCAGAAATAATATACTTTCATGCTTCAACCTAGGTAGGTATCTTTTTTTAAACCCAAGTTGGAATTGACTCTGTTTTACTATTTTTTTAATGTTTCCTATTCAATACTCTTTTTAAATGACTTTAAATAACTAAACAGTATTATAACATATGAATGTGACAAGTAACTTAACTGATCCTCTTCTGCAGAGGTGATTTTTACTCTATTAATTCCTGAATATACCTCCCACTAGTTCCCTGGGACAAAATTCCCAGAGTTGAGAACCTTGGGTCTTAAGAAAACATTTAAGACTTTTGACACACTTGCCAGACTGTCCCCTGGAAAGGCTGTTCACCATGCACACACCCCCTTCTCGCAGGAAAGGACTGCCAGCCCTACATTCTTTGGCAAGGGACTTCTTTTAAACAAACAAAAGAGCACAAAGGGCACTGTCCAGCCTGGACATCAAGGGTTGCCCGTCTGAAGCAGGAAAGGTATACGCTTGGCGATGACTCACGTCCAGGACTCAGTGCCAACACTAGAATACTTAATGTGCCAGCAGAAAGAGAAGGGGCCACTTAGAGTTAACAGATTCTGAAGAGCCAATAAAGAGTTTTTCTGGATGCAGAATACCAAGTACAGCAAGGGAAGTGACCTTAAAAAAAAATGGAAGTTCCCCCCAGACGAGGTCTGGCTTGCTGTCTGGGGCAGGCATGCTGACCTTCAGGTCTACTGGCAAAGAATCGAGGTGGCCCGAGTGAGAAAACAAGTCGGTCATAAACAGACCACCACGCGCCTTCTGGCTGACCATTGGCACCTCGGGTCTATAGAGAGCCCTGCCAACTTCTACTTCCTGTAGCCACAGTGGACCAAGAACATGGCTGCCATTCTTCTCACAGGCTAAAGCAACTTTAAGGCATTTGAGGAAGGGGAGCTTCATGCTGAGTATTCATCATCTTCACAAACATTCAGAAAAAGCAAAGTGGGAAATTCTTTGCTACAATCACTGAAATGTCACAAGACAATGTCATAGTACAAAAGGGAAGCCCTGCAATTCAACTGACCCTGGAAACCTGCTGGAATAAAAGTCACAGCTGAGCCAAGAGAATTTTGCTTCTACTGAAGAAAACATGCTTTCAAAGGCCCTGTCAGGAAATCAACTCCCAGTCTACTAGTAACAGCGGCGGCCATGCAGCGAGGGCTATTTGTGTGGCCAGACAGGTATTCCTCTCATCTGAACTACATGGAATTATCATCCTCCTTTCAAGAAAAGGGACTGAAAAGGATTAGGAACCCCACTCCAGAACATACCACTGGCAACGGTCTGAGGCAGGATCCCAATGCCCAGGTCTGTTGAAAGCCAGAACACAGGGCTTGACTGGCTTGGAGACCTCACCTGGTCTCCCTTGCACTTGAGCTTAGCCACCCACATGCACTTCCCTGGTACTTACCCCAGAGAGGACTATGCCACCGGGCTCGTCCAGCAGTCAGAGAAGCTATGTCAGGCAGAGAGGTGGGGGCTGCCTCACAGACAGCCAAAGTGTGAAATAAACACAAACACATTTTGTAATCAATGATTTTTATCTCTGAAAATGGAAGCAAGTGTTTTGACAGAACACTGGCCACTCTATAAGAGCCGACCTAGGTGTAATTCACTGTCCTCTTCTGGGATGTTGTGGCTTTAAAAAAAAAAAAAAAAAAAAAGACAAAACAGGAAAACAATCCACAATGTTTAGGGTGCCTACTCTGAGCCTGTCTGGGCATTCATTCATTAAATAAGTCGTAAGCTACAAACTAAGATCAGGGGCACTTTCCCTCACCCTCCCCTTCTCTTGGAACCACATACTCTACGGTGTTTCACCATCAACAACTTTGTTTACTTCATTAATTCAGTATCAGAACCTTCAAACATTTCTGAAGCTCAGACACAAAGGTCCTCAGCAGATTATGATGATAAGGAAACAAATACAGGTTTGAATATAAGTCACTGTCATGATTGTTTTCTTTACATCTCATGATCTACTTCAATATGAAACACACAAATACACACACACGAAACCACATCAAACATTCAGATGCCCTGAAATTGTGGAGACAGCATTCCCAATATTGGCTGGATAAGAACACGGTACCTTTTCTACACGGACATTACTCCAAGTTCAGCCATCACCACACTCTGCCCTCACCCTGGCTCCCTGTATATAGACGTGTCCTGCCAGGCTCATGCCCACAACAGCACAAGCATGTGCAAGAGTTCCCTTCGTGGTCCCAATGGCACTACACATTTCACGTTCAATCACAGACTGCCCTTCCAAAACACAGGCCTCTTAAATCTTGTTTCCCAAGCATGCAATAGGAGAAATTGGAAATGGGGCAAAGTTCTAGCTAACCGAGGAATGAACAGGCGACCAGAGCTCAGTCTCTGAGCCCCCTCCGAGTCCAGGGAGGCTCTATGCTTTGACGCAGTCTTAGTGCAAGATGGAGAGGCAGAGCAGGTTAGTTGTGCAGAGGGATGCGTTTGTTCGCATTAAAGCTACAGCAGAGGTCTGCGTTCCTGTTTCTGCTTCACTCTCGATCATTCTCCTCGGTCTCAATATTCAATTCAATCGCACCCTCTGGCCTCGTCTTAGCTTAATGTGGTTACAGCTAAAAGGCAGGAAGGAAAGAAGGAATGGCTGGGGGAGCCCTGAGAGGTTGCAGCACATGTGAGGAAGAGGGTAGAGCAGGAGCTTTGTTGGTGGAAGGAGAGCCACTTCCTCTTCCAACACAGCATGGGGAGAGCATGGGGACAGCACGGGGAAACAGGATCACCCAGCACAAATACCCCCCTCCACATGCCCTCATTTTTAGTCCCCACCACTGCACTCAAGAGCTGGGCAAGCTGCTGAAAAGGGCAAGAAGGAACACTCAGCAGTACACGTCTTCCGGTCCCAGGCACCCTTGTCAAGTATTGACCAAAACCTGAAACATGATGTTTAACGCAATGAATGCAGTAGATCCTAGGTGTGTGACAAACTGCAGAAACACATGCTAGTTCGGGTTAGATTATAATCATCTGAAACACAGGATAACCAAGAAGCAAAATTCCATTCTGGTACAAACACTCAATTTCTAGAAAAGAGAAAGGAAAGGAAGAAATACGATAAGAGCTTTTTTGATCAGAAGACTCCATGAAATGAGAAGGGTGGTACTACGAATCCACGTGATTTTTCAAGTCTTCCTGTTGTACAGTCATCAAGACCTTTGTGCTACAAAGGAGTCAGCACCATGTGGCTACTGCTCTGATTGTTCTCAGATGAATGTTTATACAAAATAATATCTTATCTTCATTTAGTTTATAAACATACACGGTGCTGTCCCTTTCAAATTAAGGAAAAAAAAACCCACACAAATACTGCAAAGTAGCAAAATACAAAGGAAAACAAAGCTACTTTTGGTTTTGGCAACATTAAAAAAGAAAGAAATATAAAAAGCAATGTGGCATTGGTCCCTATATATTAAAAAAAGGGGGGGTAATTGGGCACGACGCAATCAGAATTAGTTTGTTTTCTAAAATTCAGAATGTCTGTGATTTTAAAAGTAGCACTTTTTTAAAAGTTCAACAAGTCACATAACACTTAAAACATCAAAAAATCTTTCTGATAAAAAGGTCAGCTTTTAAATCACGTTTTGTTAATTTGGGAGACAAATTGAGTTCTTACTGGAATGTGGCCTATCGCTGGCTGACAAATCTGAAATGGAATGTCTCCAAATGGCAGTGCCTCCCTTCCGCCCTCCCTAGGACCGCACCAACAACCAGCTCCCAAGCACAAGTTCTTGCTCCCATTTTTTGTAGGGGTGGGGTGGGAACCTCAGGCTGCTATCTTCGCCATCTGCTGTTCTAACTTGGAAATACGCTCATCTTGATTGCAGATTGTGTCTTTTATAGATTTGATCTCTTTTAAAATCTCATCCAACTTGGCTTCATTTTGCTAAGAAAACAAACAAAAAAAGGAGGCAGTGACTAAAATGCAGTAAACAACACAGTTCAAAACTTGTAAGATATAAAATGTAATTTTCTGTTTTGCAAACGGCAAGTCACAGTCACCAAGCTGAAAAGAGAAGTCAAAGCCCTACTGCACCTGGGGCTTTGAATGTAAATGAGCACTGGCCAATCCATCTGAAACCCCGTAGCAAAACAGCAGCGTGTCACAGTGCCACTTCTGATTCTGAGGCCTGTGCACTTACTCAGACAAAGGGTCTCCTGGGTCACAATTAGACCACAGGACGAAACACAATTAGACTACAGCTCCTTCAAGGCTGCCCTACATCCTAACCACCGCAATCATTCCATCAAGAGTAACTTCTATCTGACCAGAGTAAGGGGCGATTCTCCCAGAAGCTACAGAGCTCCTGCCATCTGTGAGGGAGGCTCCTTCTTAGGAGTGAAACCCTTGCCCTGTGTGCCCACTCCCCCTCTCTTCCATAGGACCTGCTCTCCTGGCAATAGCAGCACTCTCCAGTGGCCGCAGTGAGTCAAGAGCAGGCTCGATTCCCATTGCCCCACCCAAACAGCTCTTGCCTAAATCCCCATTATTGCCATCAACCCCACACAGCCAGATCCTTCCGTCATAGCCACTCAGCTACATCTGAACACTTGGCACTCCCTCTTTCCAGGGACCTCCTCTCCCTGGTGCCTATGAACCCACACTCCCATATTTTATTTCTACCCAAAACAGGAAACGATTAAACTAGTTTGGCAAAAGACAGGAAAAACCCAAGAGGCTCCTGTTCACACTCAGAAGTGGTAGGAGACTAACACCTATCCCAGTCATGATGGTTTGTGGCCACACTTGGCTCCTTTAATGGGGCTAAGGGAGCTTTAACTCCATTAAAGGAGGCAAGTATGGCCACAAACGACCACCATCACATGACCTAGGACCTGCTCCCACTTTTTCATTTACTGAAAACCCCCGTGCACCCAGCTGAGACAGTCCTCGCCAATGCCCTGGACCATAAGCACTTTACAGAAGATAAAGCCTGAACCAGCCAAGCACTCCCGCACTCTAGGGGTCCTCACCACACTGGTGGTGTCTGTGGTTTTCTTGGGGACGCTGATCAGGTCACACTTCTTGTTTGCAGTGGGCTTGCTATCCAGAATGTTCTTCTTGACCACCTTGAGATCCCTGTTTTTGCCTGGAATGTACCCGTGCTTCAAGGAGATGAGGATTGGGTCTGCATTCTTGCCCTCGAACCACTCTTCTGCCTCCAGCGCAGCTTCTGGCCCCGCTGTGTCAGGATACAGGTCATCTTGGAAAAGGTCAGACTACAAGAGACATTTGGCACCCACGGGTAAGGAAGAAGAAAGGCCTGGAATTTTTGAATTTTATTTTTACATTTGTTTAAAACATGGATTGTTTAGCAAACTAGGCACTCACCTTCCTGGGAACAGTCATGATTATAGGTTCACACTTTCTCTCATGAAGTTTGAAGAATCTTCAGAGGGAAATAAAGGCAAAGTTGTATTAAGTGAAATATGAGGCTGAGTAACAGAATTAATAATGACTTTTCTACAATGCTGTCTGAAATGTCAAGTGTTTCTTTACCCATCCCCACAACTGATCCACCCTAGGAATAGGCAGAACTTAGTGTTCTGGGTTGACAGATGAGAGAACGGAAGCCAAGAGTCACAATGCTAGGAAATGGCGGATTGGAGACCAGAACCATGAGTAGAGGTCTAGGTATTATAATGGAAAATGCCAATTATCTGGGGGGCAGATAAACTGTGATGGAAATAATAGAAACCCTGAAACTGACTCACATGTGAAAAAATTACCATGTCAACATACAGGAGAGAACAAGACAATTTTCTTTTTCAGTCAAGACGAGAAACAATAAAAAATTCTCTCTAAAGCTCTTGGCAAGAGAGGTAGCCTTAGTGAGTATTCTGGCCAGATCACCAGATCAAATGGCTGGTGTGCAAGGGGGGAGTTAAGGGTAGGTGTAAATGCTACTGGGGAAATGTTTTCTGAATTTTAAGAGTTTAAGTCAGAGAAGACACTGACACATCAAATATGCAAAACCAATGAAACTCATTTCTCCTGCGAAATCTGCAGCCTTTGGCATTTGAAAGTGGGCAGGAGGAGTCCAGTGAAGACAGCCTGGCAGATACATTGCTCTAACGCCCAGGGGAACAAAAGCTGAGTAGAGCTCAGGGTGGTGGTAAAGGTGTTTGTAAAATCATCATCCTCTTTAAAAAGAAGGTTGTGTCAAATGTGCTTGTTTACTATTTCAACCAAAAACCAAAGGAGTCCCAGACAAAAACCTTTTCTTTTTTTTTTTTTTTAAGACAGGGTCTTGCTCTATCACCCAGGCTGGAGTGCAGTGGCACAAGCTCACTGAGGCCTTGACCTCCTGAGCTCAAGCAAATCCTCCCACCTCAGCCTCTGCAATAACTGGGACCTACCACGCCTTGCTAACTTTTTAATGTTTTGTAGAGACAAGAGTCTCACTAGATTGCCCATACTGCTCTTGAACTCCCAAGCTCAAGGGATCGTCCCACCGTGGCTTCCCAAAGTGTTGGGATTAGAGGGTAAGCCACCACTCCTGGCCCAAAAACATTTTTAAAGACTGATTTAATGAAAATTCTGCCGTTAGTATAATGACTAAAAAGCCTGACCTGGCTTTGACTTCCAGCTCTACTACTAAAACCCGTGAGAGTATGACTACCTCACCAAGCTTCAAGTTCTTCAACCATAAAATGGGATAAAAGTAACATCTACCACATAGGATTATTATGAGAAGGGAAAAAGGCAGCATGTAGCATATCCAGCATAGTACCTGGCATATAATAAACGCTCAAGAAACACTTCAGAAATAGGAGACATTCTGAACAACTGTGTTTACAGTCTGTTGAACTTTTAGATGACAACAAATGTGTTCCAAAATACTGGATGTAATCATAAGTTCAAATTCAGCCTATTTTGAACCACATTTTGATTAGTTTGGTTTAAACCACAATTTTCAATAATCTTTAACAGCTTTCCTTCATTATTCCAACTCTTAGGAAAAAAAATCCAACAGAGAGTTTTGGGTTTTTTGTTTGTTTGTTTTTTGAGATAGAGTCTCACTTTGTCACCCAGGCTGAAGTGCAGTGGCATGATCTCGGCTCACTGCAACCTCCACCTCTCGGGTTCAAGTGATTCTACTGCCTCAGCCTCCTGAGTAGCTGGGATTACAGGCACACGCCACCATGCCCAGGTGATTTCTGTATTTTTAGTAGAGATTAATGTAAAAAAAGGACTTACATAAAAATTCTTTTACTTGTATTTTGAAAGTCATAAGTATTAATTCTTTAACTGTGAGACCAGAACAGCAAGGTTTTTTAAAGTCCATATAAACAGTGTTATAGAAATGTGTGGTATGACCTTACCTGTGATGATGTAGTGCTAATTACTCTGCTGTTTGAAATGGCCAGTGGTCACTGAGTCTCAGAGGGTATCTTTGTTGACTAGCATGAGAAAAACGCCTGTCCCTTAGGAAGCCCACTGACATCATAGAATATGAATTTTTTAAAAATCAGAAATAGTACAGAGAGGAAGAAATTGCATCACAGCTGAATTTCCTAAATCAAGCTACCACTCCATTGCAGGATCTTTGCTTTCTCTAGTTTAGGACCGGTGGGGCACCAAATACAGTTTTGACCCTGGTTCTTCTACTCATAGAGTAAGAAAACCACCCCTTTTCCATCCCCAAGCCAGGCTCTCCCCTACTTGCCCACCAGAGAACACTGACCATGGCCTCAGCTTGAAGATTAAAGATGCATGTTTCACTATTTCAGTAGCTGTGCAATATAACCGAGTATGCCACTTAATTGCTACACTTCAGTTGTATGGGCAGGAAACAAAGTATTAATTCCATAGTACACACAAGGATAGAAAGACTTGGGCTTCATAGAATTTCTTGTAGCTATATTGCTCTGGTACCATCAGGCATTCAGATGACAATAAAAAGTGAGATTTGCTGGGTGTGATGCTGGGCACCTATAATCTCAGCTACTTGGAAGGCTAAGGCCGGAGAATCACTTGAACCAGGGAGGCGGAGGTTGCAGTGAGAGATCGCACCACTGCACTCCTGCCTGGGCAACGGAGTGAGACTCCGTCTCAAAAAAAAAAAAAAAAAAAAAAGTGAGATTTTCATAATGAAGAAACTTAGTTTTAGTGAGTATCCTCAGAAAGTGCCATCTCATAGCAATGAGTATAAGTCTACTACTTTCTTACTTAGAATAGTGAGATATTTTTGAGATCTGAAGTATATGCTAGTCTGAGTTGAAATAATTGTCGCACAGTTACACCAACCTAGAATACTGACAATCTCTATTTTTTACCTGGCAATCTCACATTTGTTCACATCAAGTCCCCTCTTGGGCATGTAACCCATCCCTCTCTGAGGCTCCTTGCTGCTGAATGTGTTGAGGTAGTGGACATATGGGGATTCATCCGTGATCTCAAAATAGCGAATACTGCTGTCACCCTGTAAGAAATCAGAGACAAGTTTGTGTCTGATTGTTATTGAAACATCTGGCTTATGCGGGTATCTCTCTCCTCTATAAACCCAGCATTAGTTGGGACCCCGCTTCAGTAGTTAACCTTTGTTTCTTCATAAAGAGCCTTGCACATGATAAAACTGATAAAGCATATGACAGTTTCTTTTCCTCAAAAAGTAACCCCTCACTTATCAAATGCTAACATGCCTTTTAAGTGGTCTCCTCAGCCTCCTACCAAAGGCTCTAATTTTACTCCGCTGAGCCTCGGTACTAGGCCAGAGTTAGGGCAAAAATGTTAATGCCTCTGCTAAACAGCTACATTGCAATTCAACTTCAAAAAACAAACAAACAAACAAAGACTAAGAGGATTGCCAAGAATGCAACTTGATTTAAGTAATTATTCACTGGCATAGCGCAATGCTGTTCACAGACCTAGGGGCACCAATATCAGGCATTTAGATGACGACAAAAAATGAGATTTTTCTAATGAAAAAACTCAGTTTTAGTGAGTATCCTCAGAAAGTGCCATCTCATTGCCATGTGTACAATTCTACTACTTTCTTGCTTAGAATGGTCAAATATTTAAGTGCTGAAGCATATGTTAGTCTAAGTACAAATAATTGTCACACAGTTACACCAACCTGAACAATGAAGGCAATCTTGTCTGGCAGAGAGGAGATATACATATATGTAAGAAAGAAGAAGACAAAAATAGCTAGGTGGTATCATGCCTCAACAGTGATCCCAGTTCTCATGATTTCCATTTGTCTCAATGATTGAGATATCTAAAGCAATGAAAAAGAAGCTAAACCCTTACTAGTCATTTTCTGCATACCCAAAAGAATTTTCCATTTTGTGCTACTAATATCTGAGTAACTGATCATTTTGTTCGTTTTAGTTCAGTGAGGGGCAACAACGGCAAGGTAAATGTGCTTAACACCTGTTAACATCTGCAGTAAAATGGCTTTCAAGGAAACAGACAAGATCACCGTTTCTAAGAAACTGACCTATTATAAAAATGTAAAGCAGGTCTGCAGCATGCTCAATCAGCTATGAAAAGTAAACATCACCAGCTTTACCACCCAGTGAAGGGCTATCTAACAGGCCTAGGGAGTATATCAACAGCTCTACTGCTATTAATTTGTTTATTTCAACCACAAAAAGTTCTAAGGGAAATTGAGCCTACAAAAAAATAAGGAATTATAAGGTTCCCACCTACAAAAATGAAATAATAAAGCTACCCACAGTCTAGGCATGCTGGGCTCATAAGGAAGGAGGAAGGTTTTTGGAGTTCAGTGAGGAGTCTCCCTATAACTGCTATCACCCCTGAGCTTTAGTCAGGACTCATATCTTCAAGCCCAGGGTCCTAGCTCTGAACCCCAGGAACAAGAGCCCTCCAGAGAGCCTTTGAGGCCCTCAAAAGTTTATATCCACAAAACACCATTCTCTTAACAAGTCCATGGTGTGTGGCACTAAGTATACACGTGCTCATCTAGGGTTATCCAACAAATTTCAGCATTAGATGCGGCCAACTGGTTACCCATCCCTGGCACAAGCACAGATAAATCTAAAATCACCAATCAGGTAGCACTGCTAGGTGAAGAAGAAACACCAGTGTTGTGTTTCAAGAAGAACATGGTGTGTTGTCGCTGCACAACTGGCAAGCTACACACAGTCCAGTCTCAAGACCTAAAAATACCAAATTATCTGTCCTTAGCTTATAACATACACACAGAAATTAGAAAAATTAAACAGACACAACACATTGCCCATCCTCTAAATCTCTGAAGGATAAATGTTTCCACTCACAGGATTTAACACCAAACATCAAAATTACTGTTTACCTTTCCACATAAGTAAATGATGCTGGTGTCAGGGTCATAGAAAGGCAGCAACACCCCATTGCTAGTGTCCATCTCATGAAGAGCGATTGGTTCCTGCATATTTTTCTGGGGGGGAAATGATATATATGTGTGTGTGTATACATTTTTTTTTAAATACATTTTTATAATCTTATTATACATTCTTCTATCCCAATTAAGTGAGCCATTTTCCTAGAATAATAGAAGTCTGAACTGTGCACATGCAATACTCATACATGTAAACAGCAACAGGGATGCTAAATGAGATCCAGCTCACTAAAAATTTCATTGATTTGACAACATAATGCACGCATACATCAGTGTGATTTCATGACAATGATGACACAGCCCTTCTCCTTTGTAACTGTTTTTTTTTTTTTTTTTTTTTTTTTTTGAGACTGAGTCTCCTTCTGTTGCCCAGGCTGGAGTGCAGTGGTGTGATCTCAGCTCACTGCAACCTCCACCTTTCAGATTCAAGAGATTCTCCTGCCCCAGCCTCCTGAGTAGCTGGGATTACAGCCACGCACCACCACGGCCGGCTAGTTTTTGTATTTTTAGTAGATACAGAGTTTCACCATGTTGACCAGGCTGGTCTCGAACTCCAGGCCTCAAGTGATCCGGCTGCCTCAGCCTCCCAAAGTGCTCAGATTACAGGCATGAACCACTGCGCCCAGTCTATTTTCTTTTTTAAAAGTACTTTTTAAATTATAAAACAAATATCTGTGATTTTTAAAAGTTGAAAGATATAACAAACAACATAAAAATCATTTCATATTCCAAAATCCTACAGCCCAGTGAGTGGCAGAAACTATTACCATTTTGATCTATTTCCTTCCGACACATGTACACAGAGATTGAGATGATACCATGTATGTTGTATTTTTCCCCACTTAAGCTAACTATGAACATTTTTCTAAGCATGACCATTTTGATTTAGATAATTGATCATATTCTTTATGATATATGAACTTATTTCCCAAATCCAGAACGCTAGATTCTTCATACATTCTTTTTAAAAAAATATACAACAGCCTCTTCAGGAGTATCAAGAGTATGTCTTTGAAATACATATACCTGTAAGTCTCCAATGAGGATAAGAGCTTCACATCCAATTGAAGACTAGCAGGCACTTAGAAAACTACACTAAGAATCCCATAATCTGCTTAACCACTGGAAGACCTGCTCAGAACAGACAGAAAGCTCAAGTGAAAGCAAGAGGAAAGGCTGGGGAAGGCATACCGGATTCCAGAGAGCCAGCTGCCGCTCGCTCATGCGGCTGAAACCAGTGGTGAAGACATTGCCGTCGGCCAGGAAGATGGCTCTCATGGGTCTTGCTCCTTCATGTGCTTTCTCCTTCTCCTGGAGAGCAAAAAGGCACAGGCCACACATTAAACTACAAGGAGACAAGGTGAGTGGGGAAACTCCAGCATTGATCCAGCCTCATCCACTGCCGTTCATGTTCACCTGGGTGTGGGAGGGAGGCCAGTGTGAACCACCCCCTTCCCCAGATGAGGAAACAAAGAGATACTACGTGATCTGGACAAGGCCCCTCAGTGAGGTAGCAAGAGTGCCAGGATTTGACTCAAAAGCCTCACTCTCTCCACCATATCCGGCTGCCAACCCAAGTCCATGCTCTGCAAAAATAAAACACATGAAAGGACTCTGCCAAATGTCTGTTTCTCAAAATGATACTAATATAAGGAGATTAGATATGTCCTACCATTTCTACCAATATCATAGGGCAGAAAGAAGCTTTGTCTAGTTAACCCTTTCCTTGACCTCGCTAGTTTAATGAGTGCACTAGGACAACCCTTGGAAGATCTGGGGTGGAGAAAACACTTTGTGCAGGGCTGGGCAAGTCCCCAGGGCTCCATAAGCACAAGCTACTATCATTGCCCGACTTTTGAAAAGAAATGGTGCCAAAGGACAACCACATCTCAGGAAGGGCCTCAGAGTGTGGCAAGTGAGGCCTTCTCGGATTCACTACTTGTAGTTTCAACCTTGACTAAAGACCCAAATGTCCATCTTTTGACAGGGTGTGTTGAGGTCCAGTTTGGGTGGCAGAAACTAAGACACTGAGCTGATGAGAGAACCTGTTCCATCTTTTTTCTTTTCTTTTTTTTTCGGAGATAGGGTCTCACTCTGTCACCCAGGCTGGAATGCAGTGGTGTGTGTGATCTGTGATCTTGATCTCAGCTCACTACAACCTCTGCCTCCCAGGTTCAAGCAATTCTCATGCCTCAGCCTTCTGAGTAGCTGGAATTACAAGCATACACCACCACGCCCGGCTCATTTTGTGTGTGTGTGTGTGTGTATATTTTTAGTAGAGACAGGGTTTCACCATGTTGGCCAGGCTGGTCTCAAACTCCTGAGCTCAAATGATCCGCCCATATTGGACTCCCAAAGTGCTGGGATTATAGGTGTGAGCCACCACACCCGGCCACCTGTTGCATCTTTAACAGTTATTTTGGGAAAAGGGCAAGAAACTGATTCATCAATATTCAATACAAAGCTCCAAAATCAGGAATGCAGCTAATTGGTTTAACTGATTAAGACTTACAAACTCTTTAAAGACTCTAGTGAACTGATACAAACTATTTCTTTGTGAAATAAAGCCACAAAGTGAGAGACTTGAGAAAAAGCTGAAAAATTTACAAGTCTGGAGAGAAGCACAACTGGGGAGACAGTCAGAAGCCTATAAGCCTTCTCTTATTCACAGCTGGTGTCTGCATACAACACAAGACCACTGACCAGTACTGCCGCCTGCCTTAAAAAGCAGAAAGCTCACACACACTCAAGTGCTCCAACTACCTGAGTTTTCATCCTAGGAATACTCACAGCAACAATCTCTTGTTTCCTGGGATCGATGACTCTCACTTTCTTGTCTTTGGAGGCTGTGCAGATCAGACTGCCATTCCGGTTCCAGCTCACATTGTAAATCATGTCTGAATGCATATCGTCCAAGTTTAGAAGGGCTTCCCCTGTTCCCACATTCCAGATGATAATAGCATTATCACAACCTAAAACAGGCAAAACCACCAGAGAGCAGAAGATTAGAAACACCTATACAACACTCTCCAAAAACTACAGATACAGTGAGGCGGGTGGGAGGGAGAGGAGAGCAAGAGGAAGAGGGAGAGAAAAGATGCTGCTGATTGTCAGAGGCCCTACTTACTGAGAGTTAAAAACTGAAATGACAAAGAAAAAGGTTTGTCTAAAAGAAATAAAAGTGTTAAAGTAAAACACAGCTTGTTAAGTTTGGGTTCATATGAAACAATCAACCAAACAAAAAACAAAGAACCACACCAAAACAGAACCCTCTTTTCTTTAAAGAGTTAACTGGGCTGGTAGACCCAAGTGATGTCAAGTTTCCTTTTCTAGTAAAACAAGCATCTATAGCTTATTTCTCTGCCAAATAAACTAAAAATAAAAGGCTTAAGTAACTGTTTAGGGCACTCAACAAAAACTCTGGGTGGCAGGTTATTCCAATCAGTGAAGCTCTAAGACACAGTTTTGATATATTAAAGTATGGTACAACAGTGGAATAGAAAAGCCAGAAGCAGGGCCTGTTTGCTCACAACAGATCTGTATCTTTAAAAGAAGAGAAAAATAGGTCAAGACTGCTCTTATCACGGTGAGAAGCCCAAACTATAATCAAGTAGGTACATGGATTCAGAAACAGATTCTCAAAGAGGGCCACGATGTCAACTCAGCCACCACCTCAGTTCATCAACTCCTTCCTTCCTTCTTTCAAGAGTCCGCCCCAAGCCTCCAGGCCCCTTTAAAAAGAGGCAGCATGTGTTGCTCCTAGGATATCAGTTCAAGGATAAAGCAAAATAAAGGAAGGACATCCTAGAGATGGATTCTTGCCAATAAAGCAATTTTGAAATCATTTAGGAAAAAATAGCCACTAATACCCAGGATACTTAAATTACGTAAGGGTTAGAAATAGGAAACTGGCCAGGCACAGTGGCTCACACCTGTAACCCCAGCACTTTGGGAGGCCGAGGCAGGTGGATCATCTGAGGTCAGGAGTTTGAGACCAGTCTGACCAACATCGAGAAACCCCATCTCTACTAAAAATACAAAATTAGCCAAGCATGGTGGTGTATGCCTGTAGTCCCAGCTACTTGGGAGGCTGAAGCAAAAGAGTCGCTTGAACCCAAGAGGTGGAGGTTGCAGTGAGCCAAGATCATGCCATTGCACCCCAGCCCAGGCAACAAGGGTGAAACTCCATCTCAAAAAAAAAAAAAAAAAGGTAGGAAACTGGGTAAAAAACTACACAACAGTATGAAAAGTTGAAGCTAAACTCTGGGATGGACAATTGAACCTTTCTGTGCCTTATTCCTCACAGGCAAACAAGTAACTTCAGCCCCAGCAGCTGGATCACATACTCTAAAAATATGCAGAACACGACAATCACCCATTCTCCTTTACATGTAAAAAGAAGAATGAAGACCAATCTACTGCTGCTGCCCTGTGCTACCTTGATAAGAAAGGTAGCAGGAAATTTTCCATGATGGAATTCCAGCTCTGGAGTGTCTTTCCTCTCCTTAATCAGACTGAGGTTCTGAGTAGAACACTAAAAATGATCCCCAAGTATAGTCAATGGTGATTATAAAAAACAATATCCTACATGGCATCTTTTTTGAAAAATGGGCCTTAGTTTCAATAGGTATTTGGCACTATAATTTTTTGTTTAACTCACTATGAATCATAAACATTCTGTATTCCCAATTAAAAACTGAACTGCCCCCACCTCCTCCATTTTACTGGTGAGGGGAAAAGACCTTTAAAATTCTACCTCTAACATTACTATCACTTTTTAAATATATCACTTTTATTAAGGTATAACTTACATACAATACAATACACCCATTTTAAGTATATATTTGGTAAGTTTCAACAAATGCATATACTCATGTAGCCACTACTACAATCAAGATGTAGACTATTTCCATCACCCCACAAAGTTCCCTCATGCCTTCTGTATTGTTTTCATAAAAGAAAATGAAATCTCCAATTTTAGACAACGGAAAAGATTTCTGTACAACATCAATGTCCAGAAATAGGGGACTAATCAAGTACACTGAGGTATATCTAGAAGTCATTAAAAATAGGAAGAGTGCTTAATGGCACATAAAAAGGGTCACAGTATACCACCAAGTGCAGAAAGCAGGCCATGTGTAAAGTGTATAAACCCATCCCTTTGTGTAAAATAATTTATGCATATGCACAGAAATATCTTCTGGAAAGAAACATCAAAATAGTAATAATGATCTTACCTCCGAGTGGTGGGATTAAAAGTGATTTTTTTTTTCCTTTTGTTTACATATGCTCTCTATAGCATACACACACTAATTGTATAGCAGGGAAAAATGCAAGAACCCAGGGCTTCTGGCTCCCTAACAAGTATACCTTCTACCATATCAGGAATAACCAAAACTATGGTTCATGGAGGGCTCTGGCAGGAACCATGAATCTGCTGAAATTATGGCAGGAAATTCATAGCCTTCATCAGATTGTCAAAGTGGCCTTGAAACACACATACACATGTGTGCAGGCTGGGGGAGCAGTGTACCCCAATACTCTTCACCATGGTTTCCTAATAATCTGCTTTAAAACCATGTAATGTAGCACACAACCAAAACATGTTTGTTGCCCCCTACTCAGAGAGCCACAAGAGCGGAAGACAAGGGGAGGGGCACTGAGCTCGGCTCCCACCTGCACTAAGAAGCACATTTCGGGCCGTCGGATGCCAGGCAACGATGCCGACTCTCTTTGAATGGCCTTCCAAAATCACCACAGGTTCAGTCAGGGAAAGGGTGAGTCCATTTTCTGGGATCTGCCATACCTGTTAGAGAAAGAAGAAAGATGATCCACATGAAAGCTACTGCCTTTCATTATCACATTTACAGTGACCGTCCGCTTTAAAGATTTGCTCTATATAAACAGAACATACAGTGATATTTGGATGAATGGCAGAATATTGTGAAATGACTGTGTTCAGCTGTTTTTAAAATGTAATATGTTATCGGAAATCAGGATACCAACAAGGACTACAAAACACTACCTCTCAACTTTTATTTATTATTTGGGATTTTATTCTAAATTCCTTATTAAGTTCAACACTCTCCAGTTAGAAGCATGCAAATAATTGAAAGAAAAATATAAAATGATTGAAACAGTCATGAAAAGGATTGGGATGAAGACACTTAGCTAAGTCTCTGGCTCTTGATAGGATAATATAGTTTTAAAACATATTTTCTATAATTTTACACTTGGAAAATAAAATACACAATATTTTTGTAACATGTATTATAGAAAATATTTTACAAAGAAAAAAATAAGTTAGACCTCCTCAAAATTAAAAGCTTTTGTGCTTCAAAGGACACTATCAAGAAAGTGAAAAAACAGTCCACAGAATGGGAGAAAGAGAAAATAATTTGCAACTCATACATTTGATAAGAGAATATATATATATATATATATATATATATGTATATGTATACGTATATATATATGTATGGATGGATGTATATATAACATAAAAAGAACTCTTAGAATTCAACCAATGGACAGATAACCCAATTTAAAAATAGGCCAGTAAGCAAAACAGACATTTTGAGGAATACATATAAATGGCCAAAAAGCACATGAAAAGATGTTTGGCATTATCAGTTATGACAGAAATGCAAACCAAAACCACAAGCTCTCCCTTCACACCCATTAGGATGGCTAGAATCTAAAAGACTGATAACAAGTGTTGACAAGCATGTGAAAAATCAGAGCCTGCACACATGGCTGGTGAGAATGTAAAATGGTGCAGCCACCATTTGGTGGCAGACTTTGGAAAACAGCCTGGAAGTTCCTTAAATGATCAAACAGTTATCATATGACCCAGCAATTCCACTCCTAGGGATATACCCAAGAGGATGGAAACGTGTCCACACAAAAACTTGTACAAGGATGTTCACAGCAGCATTATTTGTAATAGCCCAAAGGTGGAAACAACCCAAATATCCATCTATTGACAAATGGCTAAAAAAACTGACATATTCATACATTGGAATATTATTTGGCCATAAAAAAGAATGAAGTACTGATACATGTTACAACATGAGGAAACTCTAAAAACTTTATGCAAAGTGAAAGAAGCCAGACATAGAAGATTACATATTATAGGATTCCACATACGTGAAATGTCCGGAATAGGCAAATCTGTAAAGACAGAAAGTAGAATAGTGGTTGCTTAATGTTGGGGAATGTGGAGGGAGGCAGGTGGAGGGGTGATAGCTAAAGGATGTGGGTTTCTTTTTGAAAACATTCTATAATTGTCTGTGGTGATGGTTGTGAATATTCTAAAAATCAGTAAATTGTACATTTTAAATGGGTGAATTCTATGTGAATTATATCCCAATAAAACTTGTTATTTAAAAAAATCCTCTTGACTGGTGAAGACATGCAGAAGACTCACCATATCTTAACTGGGGACATGCCTGGGCAGCAGGGGGAGAAAGGAATAGGGAAAGTATGAGAGTGGAAGGAACGAAAGACTTTACATTTAACAATGGAAGACAAAGGTTTCAAAAGGATAAGAAACAACCTCTAAGAAAAGGACTGAGTTACAGGTAAGCTGAGTGGCATCAAGAACCCTATAGAAGGCCAGATGGTAAATAATATTTAAGTTTATGAAAAAGCTAAAGTTTAAAATCATTATCTTCTACATGAAGATTAAAATAAGTAAATTTATCATCAGAAATGATTTTGAGGAACTAACTCACGAAAAATTTAAGAACCTGCCAGAGAAAAATCATGTTTAAAACTAGAACAAGTGAGAAACAGAATTTTCCGTTGTGGAAACTTTAAAGAAGGAGACAAACAATTGTCTGTTTTCAGTTGCTTAGTGGAAGGCAGAGATCTAGATTGGATGAGTGTTTAGAGTTCAGCTCAGTTCTGCCGTCCTGCAAAAAATGAGAACAAAAAGTTTGCCATTCTGAAGAGAGGGAAAAAGTCATGAGTTGAGTGACTGGTTCATTTTTACAGCTAAATTCTACCCAGGCTAAATATAGCCCTTTATGCAAATCACGGCAAAAATAAACCTGCATTTTGAGGGCCCAAGCTTCGAACATCGTCTAATTACCCCAGAGCGCCCCCCCCCCCCCCCCCGCAATCATTCAGCAAATTTTAAGCAAGGCAGGTGTAAACAAGCATGGAAGAAAAAGGATGCCCTATCCTGCCCCTTGCCCTCCCTCTGCGGAACAGACCTTGACCCAGGCCTCTTTCCCCTGTGGAAAATGTGGGCATCTGCTTTCCCCCGGCATTGCATGTTAGCTTTCATCCTGATATGCACTTTTTTTTTTTTTTTTTTTTTTTTTTCTTTTCCTGGCAACTTTCATTTAAGATATGTACTATTTTTATTTAAGAATTTATGATTTATAAAACAACTCCAAAGTGAACTTGACTATCTGAATACAAAGCAGGGCTGACATTTTGAACAGAACAAACAGAAAACAGTGACTACTAATTTGATCAAAGCATAAAGCTGACAGAAAATTACGAAATGGGACTTCAGTGACTCAACAGGAAATGCATTTTGCAAGATGCACTGTGACCCCACTTAGAACTGACAGAGTGGTAATACCACCTGCCATCTCCAGATGGCACCCCAACCATGGCCTGCTGGGTTTCCTTGCAAGGACTGAAAATGCTTCTGTGTCTAACTCTGAGCACAGCTAGTGCATTTTCCAAATCACTAATGAGACGTGGAGTGATGGGAGGCCTTGGTTATAATCAGCATTTCCAACGTTACATATGAGGATAAAGCAGAGCTTCTAATGGGGACTTAACCTTTTCCTTTCTCTAACTTTTCCCCATCATCTTTTCCTTGCATTAAAAGAAATTTTAATGATGAAGCAAAACATTTATTAATTTTAAAATAAGAAAACTGTGTGTTCCTTCTTTACCTCACTTCCAGCCAGTTTAATGGTTCCCTCAATTGGGTTTGTGCACATAAGTTGAGCACCTAACCCATTTTACTAAGTCTTTTTTTTTTTTTTTTTTTTTT
>NW_022436942.1:66806667-66813231 GCF_009761245.1 Sapajus apella
CGGAGTTTCGCTCTTGTTATCCAGGCTGGAGTGCAATGGCACGATCTCGGCTCATCGCAACCTCCGCCTCCTGGGTTCAGGCAATTCTCCTGCCTCAGCCTCCTGAGTAGCTGGGATTACAGGCACGCGCCACCATGCCCAGCTAATTTTTTGTATTTTTAGTAGAGACGGGGTTTCACCGTGTTGACCAGGATGGTCTCGATCTCTTGACCTCGTGATCCACCCGCCTCGGCCTCCCAAAGTGCTGGGATTACAGGCTTGAGCCACCGCGCCCGGCCTACTAAGTCTTATAATACATTTACTAAGTTACAATAAACTGTATTGTAACCCATCTAGTACTGGGTAATGAAATACAGGCCCTGCTCTTCAGAAGTTGGTCGTCTAACAGAAGCAGAGACTTCTATGAGACTGAAAATCAATCAAAGACAACAAATACAAGTGGTATGATACAGAGAGTTAGAGAGTGAGCACCGGAGTCAGGCAGGCTCTGGTTCAAATCTTGCCTGGGCCACTTACTGTGATGATCCTGGCAAACATCACCGCATACAGAAAACATCAGTACCTATGCCTGTGAAGTGTGCTAAGAGAATTAAGGAATTAACCCTTAGCACAGAGCCAGACACACATATAGTGCCTCCAGAATGCAGGGACAGTACACAGCAGGGCTGAGATTATGGGCTCTGGCCAGACTGATGTGACTGAATTCATGATTCAGGATGATGTGACTGAACCTGACCTCTGTGAGGCGGTTTGAGGACTAATATGGTAATATGAAACTGATGCACTTAGAAGAATACCTGGCATAAGGCAGACACTCAGTGTTAGCTGTGATTACTGCCTATATATTCACTAGGAACCACACAGTGTAACCAATGCTATGGTGGCATAAGCTGACTGCATTACTACAAAATGACCTTCCTGCTAACCAAGCTTGGTCCATCCAGGAGGGCTCCCTGAGGAGGTGACCTCTAAGGATGAAAAAGAGTTAGGTGGAAATAGAGAAGAAGATGAAGAGGAATTGAATATCCAGTCTCAAAATATAAAACACAGATCTGTAGAGCAATTTTCTAAAAAGTGCAGGCAGCATTTAAACAATACCATAAAGAAGGTGGCTCAGGAGTTGCTAGGGAAAAAGCTAATACTATAGGCACAAGGACTGCAAGAGGAGAAGAAAGTGAGTGAAAAAATCTATGAACTGAAATGAGAAGACCACAGAATTCTTGTGTCTGCTGGTAAAGACAGCTGGTGGTGTTCTCTACTGTGGACTGCAGAAAGAGCCGGGGGATGGGAGGCGGTCTGCAAGTCTTTCCATACTCAGCACACACATCCTTTGGCTGGCGCCCATAGGCCCTTGCTCACAGGCCTGTCATTATATAGCTCTCTGCCCTCTTCAGGGTTGTCTGCTACTTCTGGGTGATGGCTTGCCAGTTTGGAGTGATGTTCCTGCAGCTCAGGGACAACAATGAACAGAAGTACCACTTGGTACATGTTTAATCTTCTCGTGTGAAATATGGGATGCTGGCCTGGGTGTCAGAGGATACAGGCTCCTGTCAGAGCTGGGACACTAATTAGCCATGTTAGCATTAGGAAGGGATTTCGCTTCTGGGAGCCTGAATTTCCTTGATACCAGGGACAGCTGTGCTTACTCAGGGGTTACTAGAAGGGTTAAATTAGCTCAAACATTTTGCATGCACCAAAGCACTACCCTAATAGGAAATACTGCAACTAGGGAGAAGAGCATGAGGCTTTCTTTGGAGCTAGACAGATCTGGGTCCAGCAGAGCCTTTTATCAGCTGTGTGACCCTTGACAAAACTGCCACTCTCTGAGCCTATTTCCTAAGTTGTAAAATAGGCTACACTCGTGGCATACTGTGCTGATAAAATAACTAAATATAATCATGCACATAAAGACTTAGAATAGTGTATGGCTGAAAAAAAAAAAAAGAGACTAGCATATTTTCATGATGACTTTTCTTGCTGTTAATATGACCATTATGACCCCATATATATCTCTAGGTCTGAACATCAGGATTTCTTGGAATGAGTATTGTCTTCAAATTAATTCAGCACTGTACCCAATTAGTTAATACTAACTAATTTACACCCAAGATATCATTAGTGTGAAAGCTCTGGTTTATACCTAGGCCAATTACCACAGGAAGAACAGATCTGATCTCTAGGCAGGCTTGCTAGCTTTTCCTTGTTCCATGGCTACAGACTGGTATTGTAATACCAAGCAGCTTTCTCAAAATTATGTACAGTGAGTACAAAGGAAAACAGACACAAAACATCCAGAGTAGGCATCTCATCACAGCAGGGAGTAAAAGTTATCCCCACTCCCTCTTTTTTATTTTATTTGTTTAAATTTAAATAACGCTATGTGTTCCTGAAATTTCCTATTTGGACAATACATTACAACAGCAATGCTTTGTTTTGAAAGGACAAAAATGAAATCAGGGAAGCCGTGGTGGCTCAGGCCTGTTGTCCTGGCACAGACACCTCTCATCTATATAACCAAGAAGAAAGAAAAGAAAAAAAAAATCAGTTCCAAGGGTCCCTACATGAAAAACTGAATCCATCAATAAAATCCCACTGTGTTCAGGAAAAAAACTTTAAGCACATGTTCAGAACTACTGTATCATGGGCATCCTCTTCACATGTGAAAGCTTGGATATGGAAAAAGAACAGCTTAAGAGAACAACCCCAACAAGAAAAAAGGAAAACTAAGAAATTTGGGTTTCTCTCATGTACTAATTTTAAAGTACAATTAGTTTAATAGTTTTATTTTTCGAATACTGCTTTCCAGATACTGCTTCCCTATTTTAATCACCCATCATGAACTTGCTACTGGGCTAGGACTAGAGTTACAGCCATAAAAAGGTCTATTCCCTCTAAAAGACCATATTTTTCTAATGCTAAGGAAAGCAATTCCAAAGGGAAAACGAAGAAAAGACATGAGACAGGAAAAAGCTTAAAGATGTGGTAGCAGCTGCAGAGCAGCATGGCGTCCTACAGACACCACACAGGCCTGCATGTAGGCCACCAGGGTGTTCAACAGGAACCATGACATGGAGAGCTGCGCCGGGTTCGAGAAAACCAAGAAGCGAGTGTTGGGTTCTGATCTGCCAGGGCTATAACCACTGGCAAATGGTCCAGAGGCAATCTGTAAAAAATAGAATTAAGACGGAGCCCTCTCTGCTGAATGCTTAAGAGGAACCACAACATCACTTCCATTTTTATTTCAGGGCAAAACTATATTAGAAAGCATTAAAGCTCTTTTAGAATTTGTCTGGGTTTTCCAGTCTTTACCAAATGCCCCCCCTCACGCCAAACAAAAACTATATTAGGAAAATTTATGAGGGAAGCAAAAATGGATAAGATAGAATATTTATTTTTGTTGATTTCTACAGAAGAATAAACTGATTTGAGAGAAAGGGGAATGTGGCCTTTAAACTTAATAATTTGTGACTACTATATAGCTGGAGACAATTAAGACTATCATTTTGCAAGATCTTTCCATCTCCCAGACTCTGGAAGGAACAATTATGCAATCCCATTGTCTGAATTAGCCATTTTTTGCATTTGTGTTTGATTACTCCCCTGCAGATAAGGAACAATGTTGAATCAACATCATTCACTAAACTTAACTTGGCTGCTCTTTGTATGGCTGCTCTTTGTATGATTTAAAGCACTCCTATTTTCTTGGAGCTAAAATTTCCCCAAGTAAAATACTTAGGTAGCCACAATCTTAAAACTCTCTTTGAGAAGATACTGCTGAAGAAAAGAACTCACAGAGTCAAAACTTTGCAAAAGCTAGGAGCTAAGTGTAGTTTTTGGGAGTGGAATTTATACAACTGCTATGTGCTAGTATAAAACACTCTTTCACAAAGTAGTTCATGAAAGGTAAACTGTGCCAATATAATTAAATCTCAGGCTGCGTAAAGAAGCCACCTCTAAAAAATGGAGGAATGTACGTTAAGATTGGTGTTACCTCTCCTAAAACTATAAAGTGGCTGTCACTAACTCAATGCCCATGAAATTACCAAATCAATGCTTAAATGCTTAGGATTTCATGGATTTATACCATAAGTAATACAAAAAGCAAGTTTTTGTTTTGTTTTGTTGTTTTTGTTTTTGTTTTGTTTTGTTTGAGATGGAGTCTGGCTCTGACACCAGGCTGGAGTGCACTGACGCAAGCTCCGCCTCCCAGTTCAAATGATTGTTCCGCCTCAGCCTCCTGAGTAGCTGGGACTACAAGCATGCACCACTATGCCCGGCTAATTTTTTTGTATTTTTTAGAAGAGACAGGGTTTCACCATGCTGGTCAGGATGGTCTTGATCTCTTGACCTCATGATCTACCTGTGATCTACCCACCTCGGCCTCCCAAAGTGCTGAGATTATAGGCGTGAGCCACTGTGCCTGGCTACAAAAAGCAGTTTTTAAAAAATTAGTTTTATTCTTTTATAGTTCATTTGATAAACTGATTTTACTGTATTTTTCTACCAAATGTCTATTAAAGGCACGCTTGCTGCTGCTAGGAATCCACTATAGGTATGCATGAAAATCCATTACGAAAATAATAGCCCATTATACATTGATAGCTTCCTTTTGACTCTCTCGACAGGCATAATTATTATCATACCTCCATATTATAGGTAAGGCAATTGGGGCTGAGTGTGTTTAAGTGAAGCAACCTGCAAATGTGCAGAACTCCTACTCTAGGGCTTTCCTTGGTATCCTTCTTCTACCAAAACTAGGCCTTGTTATACTATCTACCATTTGTAGCTCATGAGCTACTACCAATAGCCTAGGCTTGAGAAACTGTACAGAGCTTTTCTGTTAAAAAAAGAGGCAGGGGGTGTTGTCTGAAACCATTTGATCTTTTACCCTCAGAAGAACAAAGTGGAAAATAAGGTATAAGAAACAGGTAGGCTAGGAGAGGATCAAATATTTATTTAAACTTTCATTTCAACGGCTAAGCTATATAAGCTTCAATTACTCCAATAACAACATGTGATATGGGGGATATTATGTGATTAAAGAGTGATTTAAATATCAGTTCTATACTTAAAGATTTTTTTTTATTAGAAAGATTTATCCCAAAGCATTATTTAATTTACAAAATGTGCACTCCAGGAATGCCAATAAAAGGGAGACATTGAGAATTCTGAGAAGATGGCAGAATCACAGTGGCAGCATTGTTTAGGGGATTTTCCAAAGTCCCTCCATAAAAATACAGAACAAGCAGATAACAAAACAAAACAAAAATCCAGGGACAACATTTACACAAATTAGGTGACATCCACAAAATTCAAGCGGGTGGGGGCAAACACCAACAGCCACAGAGCCTGCATGTTATCAGCCTCAGGTATGTGGGGGGGAGGGGACAGCAAGAGATCATCTGACAGACCTGAGAGCAGCAAGCCAATGTGAGATCAGCAGCAGAAACTAGGAAGGGTTCTGCCTTTTCCAACAGAAGCTGGGCAGAGGGGTCCTGAATTTAAAAGGTCTGAAGAGGCAGGCACAATCTAGACCCCAGCACTCTCAAAATTACCCAGACAGGGCTCCCTTCCAGGATGGGCCCACAAAGGAGACACTGCAGGGAATGAAACAGAATTTCAGCAGGATAGAAATAAGAGGGATAAAGGCATAATAGAGGCTAATAAAAGCAGGCCAGGAAATCTCAGAAAGCAAGGCACTATGTTTCTGAACACTATCTGAAGATGTCAGAGAGGGAGCTCTGTGAAGTTAGAGCAGCTATCTGAACCAAGCCACCATCTAAAAAGCTTGGGAAAATTAAATTCACATAAAAATAAGCAAGAAAAAAAATCAAGGTTGAATTCCAAAATTACTGACAGAAAAAAGAGAATAAGGCACAGAATAACATCCCTATAGACAATATAAGAATACTAAAATGACACTCAAAAGAAATAAAAACTACATTATAGTAATTCAAAATGAACAATATATAAACATAAATCCAGAACTTGAAAAACTCAAAAAATAAAGTGACAGAAATCAAGAAAAAAATTAGAAATGAAGATAAACCAGAAAGAACACAAGAGCAAATAAACTCAACAAATAATGCCCCCAAAAGAAACAAAAGGAAAAGAACAAAATAATGATAATAATAATAATAATAATAAAGTCTTTAAAGAAAAAAAAGGGTTTGGGGCCTCGCATGTGGCTCACACGTGTAAAATCCCAACACTTTGAGGGGCCAAGGTGGGAGGAATGCTTGAGGCCACAAGTTAGAGGCCAGTCTGGACAACACTGTGAGAAATCTTATCTCTACAAAAAAATAGAAAATTAGCTGGGCATGGTGGTGAGTGCCTGTAGTTGTAGCTACTTGGAAGTTTGAGGTGGGAGGATTCCTTGAACCTAAGAGGTTGAGGCATGATCATGCCACTTCACTCCAGCCTCGGTGACAGAGCAAGACTCTGTCTCAAAAAAAGAAAGAAAAGGAAAGAAGGAAAGGGAGGTAAGGGAAGGGAGGAGAGGGGAGGAGAGGGAAGGAGAGGGAAGGAGAGGGAAGGAGAGGGAAGGAGAGGGAAGGAGAGGGA
>NW_022436942.1:66813331-66849399 GCF_009761245.1 Sapajus apella
GAGGGAGGGAAGAGGAAGGGAGGAGGGAGGGAGAGGGAGGGTGGGAGGAGGGAAGGGGAAGGAAGGAAGGAGGGGAGGAGGGAGCGGGAGGGAAGGAAGGAAAGAAGGAAGGAAGGAGGGGAGGGAGGGAGGGAGGGAAAAAAAGAAAAGAAAAAAAAGGTTTAGAGAGAAATCGACAACAACTGAAGAAAAGTAAAGAAGATCAAGCATATGGGTAACAGGAGCCTCTGATGAAGAAAACCAAAGCAAGGGAATAGAAAAAAAAAAAATTAAAAACTGCAATTCAAGAAAAAAAAAAAAACAACTGGAAGCTATATATTGAAAGAGCATACCATGGTATCTAGAGATACCAACTCCAAATGACCAACAATCTTCTAGTAAAATTAACTATATTTGAAGAAAAAAAAAAACCTTATGAACATTTAGGCAAAAAGAGCACATGATTTATAAGGGAAAGGAAATTAGATTATAATCTGACTTTGACTGGAAAACCTATGCCAAAAGAAAATGGAATAATGTGTTTAGATACTCAGGGAAAAACTGTGAGTCAGTAGTTTTATTTAACTTATTTATTTATTTAGAGACAGGATCAGTCTAACTCTGTTACCCAGGCTGTAGTACAGTGGCACGATCATGGCTCACTGCAGCCTTAATCTCCCAGGCCCAAACAGTCCTCCCACCTCAGCTTCCCAAGTAGCTGGGACCACAGGCACTCACCACCACACCCAGCTAATTTTATATTTTTTGTAGAGATAGGATTTCACCATGTTGCCCAGGCTGATCTTGAACTCCTGGGCTCAAACAGTCCACCTGCCTCAGCCTTCCAAAGTGCTGGAATTACAGGTGTGAGGCACTGCCCCTGCCCAAGAATTTTATATTCAGAAAAACTCACTTTTGAGAACAAAGATGGCAGATAAGTTATTATCAGTATACAAGAACTCAGAGAATATTGTTCCTATGACCCCCTTCTTAAGGAATCCACCCAAGAACCTGGTTCAGATGATCCAAATGACTGGTGTGAGATCAACACAAGGGTTGATGGAGTGTAGGAAATGTAGTTACTCACAGAACCAAGACAGGAGAGACTGCTGAATGTAATAGCTGTGTGATCTTGAAAATACAGAATATATCATTTTTAAATGGAGGGAGAATAGACATAGCATGAGTTTAAAAAAAATTTTTTTAGTCTTTTAACTAAAAGTTGTTTAGTTTTTTAACAATTTTCAGTAACCATGGTATGGTGTGGTATTAGCATTTTCACTCTGAGACTACTATACGTATAATGTAATAAGACAAATGAGACAGATCAGGATATTCTCATTCTCCCTCTGTATCCCTGAGACCCTGCATTCTCTGTGTGGAAGAAAGGAGATGGAGATGTAATTAATGTTAAAGACATTAGATAAATACAAGCATACCTCATTTTATTGCACTTCACAGATATTGTGGTGGTGTTTTTTTGTTTGTTTTTAAACAAACTGAAGCGTTGTATCAACCCTGACTAAGGCAAATCTATCTGTACCATTTTTCCAACAGCATGTGTTCACTGTCTCTGTGTCACATTTTGGAAATTCTTGCAGCATTTCAAACTTTTTCATTATTATTATATCTGTTAAAGTGATCAGTGATCTGATGTTACTAGTGCAAGTGTTTTGGGGTACTAGGAACCGCACCCATATAAGGCAGTGAACTTCATCGATAAACACTGTGTTTTCTGACTGCTCCACCAACCTGCTCTCCCTCTCTCTCCCTCTCCTTGGGCCTCCTTATTACCTGAGACATAACAAGACTGAAATTAGTCCAATTAATAACCCTAAATGACCTTTAAGTGTTCAAGTGAAAGGAAGAGTTGTGCATTTCTCACTTTAAATAAAAAAATAGAAATGATTAAGCTTAGTGAGGAAGCCACATCGAAAGCGGAAACAGGCCAAAAGCTAAGCACCTCTTAAGCCAGTTAGCCAAGTTGTGAATACAAAAGAAAAGTTCAGGAAATTAAAAGTGCTACTCCATTGAACACATGAATGATAAAAAAGCAAAAACAGCGTTTGCTTTAGTCCTCTGGATAGAAATACAAACCAGCCACAAGATTCCCTTAAGCCAAAGCCTAATCCAGAGCAAAGTCCTAACTCTCTTCAATTCTATGGAGGCTGACAGAGGTGAGGAAGCTGCAGAAGAAAGTTGGAAACTAGCAGAGGTTGGTTCATGAGGTTAAGGAAAGATGCCATCTCCATAACATGAAAGTACAAGGAAAAGCAGCAAGTGCTGACGGAGAAGCTGCAGCAAGTTATCCAGAAGATCTAGCTAAGAACATTGATGAAGGTGGCTACACTAAACAACAGATTTTCAATGTTGATGAAACAGCCTTCTACTGAAAGAAGATGCCATCTAAAACTTTCATAGCTAAAGAGAAGTCAATGCCTGACTTCAAAGCTTCAAAAGATGAGCTGCCTGTCTTGTTAGAGGCTGACGCAGCTGGTGACTTTAAGTTAATGCCAATGCTCATTTACTGCACCAAAAATCCTAGGAATCCTTAAGAATTATACTAAATCTACTCTGTCTGTGTTCTAGAAATGGAAGAACAAAGCACGAATGACAGCACATCTGTTTACTGCGTGGTTTACTGAATATTTTAAGCCCACCATTGAGACCTACTGATCAGGAAAAAAAAAATATTCCTTACAAAATATTACTGCTCATCAACAATGTACCTTATCACCCAATACCTATGATGAAGATATACAAGATTAATGTTGTTTTCACCTGCTAACATCCATTCTGCAGACCTTGGAAAAAGGAATCATTTTGACTTTCAAGTCTTATTGTTTAAGAAATACATTTTGTAAGGCTACAGCTACTACTGATAGTGACTCCCCGGATGGATCTGGGCAAAGTGAATTAAAAACCTTCTGGAAAGAATTCACCATTTTAGGTGCCATTAAGAAAATTCATGATTCCAGCCAGGTGTGGTGGCTCACACCTGTAATCCCAGCAGTTTGGGAGGCCGAGGCAGGAGGATTGTGAGGTCAAGAGGTCAAGACCATCCTGGCCAACATGGTGAAACCCCATCTCTACTAAAAATACAAAAATTAGCCGGGTGTTTGGCATGCGCCTATAGTCCCAGCTACTCAGGAAGCTGAGGTGAAGAATCGCTTGAACCCAGGAGGCGGAGGTTGCAGAGAGCCGAGACTGCGCCACTGTGCTCCAGCCTGGCGACAGAGCAAGACTCCGTCTCAAAAAAAAAAAAAAGGAAGAAAGAAAATTCATGATTCATGAGAGGAATTCAAAGTCTCAACATTAAGGGAAGTTTGGGAGAAGTTGATTCTAACCTTCATGGATGACTTTGAGGAGTTCAAGACTTTGGTGGAAGAAGTAACATTAGATATGGTGGAAATAGAGAACTAGAGAATAAAAAGTGGAGCCTGAAGATATGAGTGAATGGCTACAATCTCATGGTAAAACTTGAACAGATGAGGAGTTGCTCCTTAGGGATAAGCAAAGAAAATGGTTTCTTGAGATGGAATGTACTCCTGGTAACGATGCTGTGAATACTACTAAAATGACAACGAAACATTTAGACTACTACTTACATAAACTTAGTTGATAAGGCAGCAAAAGGGTTTGAGAGGGCTGACTCCAATTTTGAAAGAAGTTCTACAGTGGGTGAAATGCTATCAAACATCACATGCTACAGAGAAAGATTTCATGAGAGGCTGAGTCAATCAATATGACAAACTTCATTGTTGCTGTTGCCTCATCCAGCCCAACCTTCAGCAACCACCACCCTCATCAGTCAGCAGCCATCAACACTGAGGGGAAACCCTCCACAGCAAAAAGATTACACTCTCTTTGGTAATACAGTATTTTTAAATTAACATATATATTAGACATAATGCTACTGCATACTTAATAGGTATCATTTTCCATTAAAAGAAACCAGGACTTCTGAAAGAAATGGCTTGGGGAGAGATGTCCAAGGTGAGCCTGAAACACCTCAACATGTCACACAGCAAGGAATCTATCAATCAAAGACTATAAGGTCATTTCAAAAGGACTCAGAAATCTTGAAGAGGTTCCCATTGGAAAAGACATGACAATCTGCTTTGAGATAAGAATTGTAATGGATTGAACACAGCATATATGTTCAAATCCATAATTTCAAAAGGAAAGGAAAGGAGAAAAAAAACCCTAATTTCTTCACCTTCTAAGGATGACAGAGAGCCAATTCATTATCTCGAGAACTGGGTAAATAAAAGGAAATAATCAAGCATTTATCCTGCTTTCCTAAATGAACTATACTATTTGGTAACTAAATAGTAAGCAAGTGAGCATATTATCTTATAAAATTTTACCAGCTAAAAATTGAAAACAAAATGACAGAATTTATTGTCACCATACTGCAACCCCTAGTAAATGACTAGATGTAGGCACTGAATGCACAAATTGAAAAAGAATGAAACCCAGACATCTTGACATCATGTGCTTCCTAGCGTATAGTCTTGCCAAAAAGACAGAACCTGAATTGGACCACACTTCAGTATCCAGTTGACAATTTGCAGGAAATTCAGAGAACAGAGGAGCAAGTTGAACTGCAACATGAGGGTACAATCAGCAAAATCCAGATGGTTGAAAAGCACAAGTCAGGTCAGGCATAGTGGCTCATGCCTATAATTCCAGCACTTTGGGAGGCCAAGGCAGGCAGATCACGACGTCAGGAGTTCGAGACCAGCTTGGCCAACATGGTGAAACCCCGTCTCTACTAAAAATACAAAAAATTAGCTGGGCATGGTGGCAAGTGCCTGAAATCCCAGTTACTCAGGAGACTGAGGCAGGAGAATTGCTTGAACCCAGGAGGCAGAGGATGCAGTGAGCTAAGACATGCCACTGAACTCCAGCCTAGGCAACAGAGTAAGACTGTCTCAAAAAGAAAAAAAAAAAAAAAAGAAAGAAAAGAAAAAAAAAAAAAGAAAGAAAAGCACGGGTCAAAGGTCAGGGCTTTTGAATAGATACATTGTAAGGAAAAGAAAATGATGGAGGAGGAATCTACAGATTAAGATTTAAGACTATATATAAAGTTTTTAAACTGGCAAGACTAATCTACAGAGTCTATGGTGTACACTTGAGTGATTACCACCACAAAGAAAGGCAAAGAGAGGAGTATTACAAAAGTCAGGAGAGTGGTTACTTTGAGAGGGAGAAGGGGTGTTGTGACATGGAGAAGTCTGAAGAGGTTGGGAAAGTTCTGCTTTTTGACATAGAAGGTGGTTACATGGTGTTCACTATGTCATAAATCACTTAACTCCCTGAATTCACTTTTCACTTAACTATTTGGTATGTTTTTCTGTTTTATAATACAAACTTTTTTTTTTTTTTTTTTTTTAAGGATAATGTGACCAATAATGCTAGAGATGGGGAGGGCCAGAGATAAATCAAAAATGCTTCTTCAAAAGAGATTCAGACTCTGCATTTAAGATTCTGGCATCAGAGTCAGCCACGGTGGCTCGTGCCTGTAATCCCAGTACTTTGGGAGGCTGAGACAGGCGGGTCACTTGAGGTCAGAAGTTTGAGACCAGCCTAGCCAACATGGTGAAACTCTGTCTCTACTAAAAAGACAAAAATTAGCTGGGCATGGTGGCACAGGCCTGTAATCCCAGCCACTCGGGAGGCTGAGGCAGGAGAATTGCTTGAACCTGGGAGGTGGAGGTTGCAGTGAGCTGAGATCACACCATTGCACTTTTGCCTGGGCGACAAAGCGAGACTCCATCTCAAAAATATATATATATTCTGGTATCAGGTCTAAATAATATTCCTTTCTCTTAGCAAAATGTGTTTGTAGCCATTAAAATGATCAATTTAATAAGGCACCTTAAACAGAACAATTCCCTTTCACAGCAGCGTATTTTCTTAATATGCTTTAGCTGCCAAAATTATAAGATCACAGGAGGAGACATTCCCAGCCAAAGCCCATGAGGAAAAGTGGATAAATGTTTAAATGACACGGCTCAGGAATTAATTTGTGTTTATATAAAATCATTTTAATTAATAAAGCCTTCCAAACAATGTTTCAGTGCACAGCCAATAGAGAGGAAAATAAAAGTAGTGTGGTTCTCCAAGCCATCCACCTGACATATGCGAGACTGCTTACAAATTAATTAGAGAACATCTTCCCTTATTTCAGGGGCAGCAGTACTTCCATTTGTGCTTATGCCTAACATTTTCAACCTATTTTGGGCTAGCATTAAAAACTGATCCAAACCAATAATCACATTTGAAAGTTAAAAATCATAACCAAGAACAAGAAATCATATTAAAAAGTACTCCAAAGCTTTGTTTCACACATAACCTACTTATGGAAACTAAAGAAGGGAATGTAAAGTACTTAATTCACCTTTCACATTTTGTTTGTATATCTTTATGAAAAGGACTTTCTTAACCAGGATCCATTGAACAGAACATTCTTTCTGCCATTAACTTGGAAACAAGCAATTGCAAAGAAAAGGACTTTCTTAACCAGGGTCCATTGGACAGAACACACTTTTTGCCATTAGCCTGGAAACAAGTAATTGCAAAAACTGTCTCCTACCACCTTCAACACATCCCACTTTATTTGCATAACTTTAGCATCTTACATCACTATCTTATACAGTCTTTGCCAGCAGTTTTTTCTCTCCTTTTGGGGTGGCAGGAAATTCATGTAGTAAAATGGCATTACAGAATTACTAAAAAGTCATTTTACTTTCCCTAAAATCTTCTGACAGAGAAAATGTCAGCTGTCAATAAGCACGTACACAAACACACTCACAGAAAAGACTGTAATTGACTTTGGGAGGCCGAGGCAGGAGGATCACTAAGAAAATGTAAGGAGTTCTACCAGCCTGGCCGACGCGGTGAAATCTTGTCTCTATTAAAAATACAAAAATTAGCTGGGTGTGGTGGCACACACCTATAATCCCAGTTACTCAGGAGGCTGAGGCAGGAGAATTACTCGAACCCGGGAGACAGAGGTTGCAGTGAGCCGAGACCATGCCACTGCACTCCAGCCTAGGTGATAGAGCAAGATTCCACCTCAAAAAAAAAAAAAGTAAAGACATTGCAGTACAACCTTTTGATTTAAGGGCTTGTTGAAAGGATTATCTGCAGTTAAATGTAGTAAATTCTTGTAAAATCCCACACACAGTCAAAACTGCTATAACTTTCTGTTTTTCAAGCCTCTCTCTATATATACACACACACATACACCCACATACCCATACATATGCTTTTGAAAGGAGTAGGTGAGTCTCACAGGCCTGTGTGCATGCAACACCCTGGGAGCTTACCATGACCGTGCAGTCCTCTGAACCGCTGGCAATGACTTGATCGTTATGTGGGCACCAGTCTATGTCCAGCACTGGTCCTGTGTGGCCACATACTGTAGGGTAGGATTTGTCAATTCGACCAGTCTGAAAGAAGAGAGAAACAAACCTATTATGTAACATCAACACCATAGAGGTTATACATTTTCTTAGGCCCATTTCTCCTTTATTACCTTTACCCAAAACTCTCAATTGTCTACATATGATGACATTATATAGTCAACATCAACTTTCACTTCTAGAAAAAGCCACCACCAAGGCCATGCCATCAAATTACAAGAATCTAAATCCTTAGAACCACAAAGATTTAATCAACTGTACTAGTAGACAGCGAACGAGAATACAAAAGTCTCAATTCTACAACAGCCAAGTTGTAAATTAAAAGGATGTTCTATGGCTTAAAAAAAAACTCTAAACTTTGGTATTATTCAAAATGTGAAATATAACTTTTAATACAACGAGACAATATCCTCAAATATATAAATTACCAGTTCTGGAAATGAATGGCATGATTAAAATTTAAAAACTTAAAGTAAAAAAAGAAAACCTTTAGCATAGGGTCTAAAGGGCATTCTACACTTTAATGTCTCAGTCTCTCTGCTATCTTCAATCAACAGAAATGCCAGCTAGCCAGTCTAGTTAACACCAACTTAGACTTCACCCATTAGCCAGTTCCACATCTGATTAAGAATAAAATGTTTAATGTTGGTCTTAAATAGCTACCACAATTTGCTCATGTCACACATTTGAATCTAGCAAGCCAACCAGGGTTATCAGACCAATTTTGTGTCAACTAAGACAACTGCTGGTGTTAACAATGGGTACATGAAAATGGTTTCCTTTTTAAAACAGCTTAATGCCGGTCCACACTGAAGCTGTGTATGCTCTAAGAGCAGGTACACAGAAAGGAATCGCTGCAACATATGGCTGAATCTATTTTTTGTTGTTTTTGCTTTGATATGGCAAATCATCCCAACACTGGGGCAGGCTTCTTGGCAATTTTTCAAGATCAGAAAATTCTACGATTTCTCCAATTTGACTTGACTGTGGGAATTTCCAGAGAAGCAGAACGCTAACATGTAAAGACCACAGGCTCTAAAATCAGACAGGAAGGGGTTCAAATCCAGGGTCTACTGATTAAACAACAGGTGACTTTAGACAAGTCATGTAATCTCTCTAGGCTTCAGCTTGTTTGTCATCTGTAAAATAGTCAACAATGATACTTAACTCCCACGATTACTGTAACGATTAAATGAGAGAACACTTTTAGATAAATCACAATTCAGTATCATAATTATCTGTGTCAAGTATGTAAAAAATTTAACTACAGTACCTGGAATAAAATATTCAATAAAAGTTGTCACATTATTAGTTCTTCTAGCACAATAATTTACTCCATCATTAAGAATTAACAAATACGTGTTGTGAACTTTTATAGACCAGACATTGTGCTGAGTACTGGAGATACAGACGTGAACAAGGCAGTCTGTCCTAGCTAAGCATGGAGTCCAATGAGAGGGAAAAGACATTTAAACAACCAATTATGGTACCACATAAAAACACAGAAGGAGGACATTTAAGCAGGCTTGTGGGGTCAGTCTCTGGAGAGGTTTTCTGCTGGGAAAGGTAAGTTCTAAGTTGATACCTGAAGATAGCCCTGTTTACAGACCTAAGGCCTAGGTTTCTTCATGTTCCTCCATTTTCCCTTGTAAAACTAATTAAACCTAGTTTGGATCTCCCAAAATGCATCATCAGAAAAAGACTTCAAAAAAGGAAATCCAATGAACACCCTATCGTAGAGAATCTGGGTGTCATAGGAAGGAGCCACACAGTTCATTTGCAGACAGCAAAGCACAAATGAGAATGAGACTGCCCAAAGTGTAGTCATGGCTCTGCCATCTTCTAGCTGTGAAGTCCTGGCCACATTACTCCATCCCTCAACCTCAGTTCCTCATTTGTAAATCTAGAATATTTAATAGTTTATTTTTTAAGAGCTGATGTGAGGACTAAATGAGACAATCAAGGTCAAGAACTTGGTACTGTCCCAGCACTTAAAGTACGTGATAAACATTACCCAAAATTTAGCAAATGCTGGTATCCACTCTACCACACTTCTGATGGTGTCTCTCCTTAAAGAAGGAAAAGCTACTAAATCTAAGCCAGGTGGTTTTGCTTAATTATCTTATTGCATCCTCATAAAAACCATGCAGGTGAGATGAAGATTTCACTTGCACTGTTTGAGCTACTACCCCAGGTAATATTATTGCTCAAGCTGATGGTACTGGGATCACAGGTGTTCATCCTATTTTACACAATTATTTAATAATTATGTTATACAATTATTAAACTATAGATATACTCTTTTGAATGTGTGTTCTCTTTCTCCCTCTTTCTCATTCCTTCCTTGTCTTTCTCTCTCTTGTTCTTGTCTCATGTTGCCTAGGCTGGAATGCAGTGGCCATTCACAGGCAAGCTTGAACTCACTGCAGCCTTGAACTCCTGGCCTCAAGTGATCCTCCTTAGGTGTGTGCCACCATGCACGGCTTGAATGCAGGATATTTCATAATTTAAAACATCCTAAGGCTGGAAGGCCAGAATGAAGAAGTTTGACATACATTTAAATAGACATACCAAAAGGAGAGAATTAAAAGAATGGAACAGAGGCAAAAATTAAAAAGATAATGGCTGAGAATTTTTCAGGTTCAATTAAATGCATAAATCTTTAGATTTAAGAGGCACAAATCCCACCTCAGGCAATATAAGTGAGAACAAATTCTTATCTATTCATATCCTAGTGCGACTTAGAACACCTAAAACAAAGAGAAGATTCCAGAAGCAACACCAGGGAAAGGACAAATTACCTACTGAGAGTAATTAGACTGACGGTGAGCAGACTTCTCAGAAGCAATTAGAGAAACAAAGAAATGAAAAATATCTTGGAAATGCTAAGAAAAACAACCACCCTTGTATTCCATACCCAGAAAAACTATCATTCAAGAATGATGACAAGAAAAAGCAAACAAAAGACACTGTAGACAAAAAGAGACGGAATTTACCATGGGTAAACCCTTGTTCAAAAGAATAAATTCTTAGACTTATTTCAAAGAATTGTTATATTAATTTCAAAGAATTAAGTTCAAGAATGCAGTTCAGGAAAAGAAAGTAAGCTAGAAAAATGGACTGGTATAGCAAAACAACAGTGAGCAAATAAATAAATAAAGCAAACACAAACAGGTACTAAAACAGTCGTAATCATACCTACTTGGCAAACAGATTTTTAAAAGACAGAAATAAAATATTAAACAATAATACCATTTAAGGTAAAAGGCATATGATCAGACTTAAAAATTGACTAGTTTTAGACTTTAAGTAAAAATGTCCAAATTAAGAGTAAATACTAAAAAGAAAGAGAGAGAATGTATAATTTCTGGGAGTGGGTAGGGGTAGGAGGGTACTAGAATAGCTAGAATTTAAAAAGTGGCTCAATCCAATAGAAAGAGGAAATGAAAATAAGGACCAAAGAAAGTATGAATGCAATTCATGAAAAGCGGAGATAAACTTTTTAAGAAAAAAGAAGCATGAAAACTAGAAAGCACAAAGACAGTGGAAATAAAAACCAACTACAAATCACGATTTGTAGTAAATGCAAGATTAAGTTCACTAACTAAAAGACAAGGCCTCCCAGATTAGATTAAATCCAGTTACAAAACATGTTTTTAAAAAATAATGGCACCAAAAGGCAACTAAAGGAGGGGGGCATATTAAAAAGTATACCTGGACCAGGCACAGTGGCTCATGCCTGTAATCCCAGCACTTTGGGAGGCTGAGGCAGGTGGATCATGAGGTCAAGAGATCAAGACCATCCTGGCCAACATGGTGAAACCCTGTCTCTACTAAAAATGCAAAAATTAGCTGGGCTTGGTGGTGTGCACCTGTAGTCCCAGCTACTTAGGAGGTTGAGGCAGGAGAATCGCTTGAACCCAGGAGGTGGATGTTGCAGTGAACCGAACACTCCATTCCAGCCTGGCAACAGAGTGAGACTTCGCAAAAAAAAAAAAAAAAAGTATGCCTTGTAGATAATACCAGAACTAACAAACTTTAAGGTAAAATGTGCTATTAGAGATTAATGTCACTACCTGACATCTAAAGAAACAATTCACTGGAAAGTTACATTGTCACTATAAACTTTAATTCAACTAACCATACAATTTCAAAATAATTAAGCAAAAGTTGAGAGAACTCGAAGAAGAAAACGACAAGGCCATAATCTTAAGACATTTCAACAAAGATTTAAGAGATGAAGCAGACAAAATTAATATGAATATGAAAGATGTTGCCAAAATTAACAAGTTTGGTCTAATAAATATATATAACCTTGTACCTAACATTTAAAAATACACTTTTTTCAAACACACATTAAACATTAATTATTTTTTTTTAATTATCAGTTCGGAGATCACAAAGCAAATCTCAAAAAATACCAAGTAGTCAACAGCAGGTAAAGCATGTTGAGTATAATGCAACACAATTAAAAATTAATAGAAAATAAACCAAAAATCTCCAATACATTTGAAAATATTTTCATTTACTAAATAATTCAGTTTTTTAAAAAATCATAATGGATAATAGAAAAGTTAAAACTGAGCAATACATGACATATCCAAATGTGCAAGATATAACTAAAACAGATCTTAGTGAAAAATGTACAGTCTTAAATGCATGTTAGAAAAGATCAAAAACTAATGCATTGAGTTGTTACCTTGAGAAGTTAGCAAATGAACAGAGTACATCCAAAAAATGTAAAATTATTAGAAAAGAAATCAGTGGAAAAGAAATAACAAAATTAACTAAGCTGGATAGATCAGGAAAAGAGAGAAGGCACAAATTAATATCAATAATTTTAAAAGGGACATAACTTATAAAAAAAGTAGAAATTTACAGAGTATAAAAATACTAGGAATAACATTTGACATATAAATTTTAAATTTTAAAGCTCTAGACAAAATATACAATCTCACAGAAATAAAAGTAACATCAAAGCATATTCAAGAATAAACAAATATAAGTTAGATCCATACCATAAAAGATCAGTAGTATAACTTTATCCATCACCATCCCCCAATAAATCAATCAATCACCAAACACCAGAAAACACCAGGCCCAGATGGTTTTACAGGTAAGTGGCACTAAGTATTCAAGGAAGAGATCATTTCAAACAAAACTTTCCAGAGAACAGAAAAAGAAAAGTGCTACTGAATGTATTATATAAGGAATGTTAATACCTTGAAACAGAGTATACGGGAGAAAAATTGAAGCCTATGTGACTTATAAAAACTGATGCCAAGTTCCTCACAAACAACAGCAACAAAAGCAAACCAAATTCAGCAGTGTGAGTTGTTCTTAAAAACATAGGTGAACAGAAAAGTTACAAAGTGCAAGAAGAGGTATGCAACATAAATACCCAACAAAATCAACAACCAAACAGAATAATGGGGCAAATTAGATGAGCAGAGAATTCACAGGGAAGAAAACCTGAAAAGGCAGTGGGTGTGTGAAAAGATACTCCAGTCTCACTGATAATTAGAGAACTTGCAAATTAAAACAACGAGGTGACATTTTATACCTTTCAAAACTGGCAAAAATTTAAAAGTCTGTATACAAGTGCTGGCAAGGATGTCAGGAAAGAGGAACTCATAAACTGCTTACATAATACCTTGTTACAATTCCTTTCTTTTTTTTCTTTCTTTCCTTTTTCTTTTTTTTTTTTTAAGATGGGGTTTCACCATGATGGCCAGGCTGGTCTTGAACTCCTGACCTCAGGTGATCCACCCACTTCAGCCTCCCAAAGTGCTAGTATTACAGGTGTGCGCCACCGCGCCCGGCTGTTATAATTCCTTTCAAGAACAATTTAGTAACAGGTAGAGCCCAGCAATGCCACTTCTAGGTGGTCCGGGTGAGAGAGATGCTCCCACATTTTGTACAAGAGGAATATTTATTGCCACATTGTTGGCAATAGTGGCAGAAGCAATTTCATTGTCCTGCCGGGCGCGGTGGCTCACGCCTGTAATCCCAGCACTTTGGGAGGCCGAGGCGGGTGGATCACGAGGTCAAGAGATCGAGACCATCCTGGTCAACATGGTGAAACCCCGTCTCTACTAAAACTACAAAAAATTAGCTGGGCATGGTGGTGCGTGCCTGTAATCCCAGCTACTCAGGAGGCTGAGGCAGGAGAATTGCCTGAACCCAGGAGGCGGAGGTTGCGGTGAGCCGAGATCGCGCCATTGCACTCCAGCCTGGGTAACAAGAGCGAAACTCCGTCTCAAAAAAAAAAAACAATTTCATTGTCCTTTAGTATGGGAAGAAATAGTTATATAAAAGTTTAAGACACAAGAAATAAAAGTACATGTTACAGATAAATATATATGTGATAAAAATATGGTAAATATTTGAGGAAAAGATTACCTCTGGGGAAGTAGAAAATACGTGGGAATGGTATTTTACCTCTATCTGTTATGCTTTATTACTTTCTTCAAAAAGGGGCGATATGAAACAAATATGGCAAAATATTAACATCTGTTTAATCTTGTGAGTTAGTATATGCCTGTCCTATTATTTTATTTGTTTGATATATTTTTTTCTTTTCGAGATGGAGTCTTGCTCTGTCACCCAGGCTAAAGTGCAGTGGCTCAATCTCGGCTCGCTGCAACCTTCATCTCCCATTCAAGCAATTCTCCTGCCTCAGCCTCTCAAGTAACTGGGATTCAGGAACCTGCTACTGCACCTGGCTAATTTTTGTATTTTTAGTAGAGACGGGGTTTCACCGTCTTGGCCAGGCTGGTCTCGAAATCCTGACCTCGTGATCCACCTGCCTCAGCCTCCCATAATGCTGGGATTACAGGCGTAAGCCACCATGCCTGTTCTGTTTAATACATTTCTTATTTTGAAAAAAAGAATTAAAAATATAATAAAGTTGAGAAATACACCAATGCATTGTTATTGACTTTGCATTTAATTTTTTTTTTTTTTTTACTCCCAAGGAAAAAAGCTTTTCTACCTGAATTGTTTTGTTTTATGTCAGGGTCTTTGCATTCCTAGGCTCTGCTCAGGAAACCACATGTTGCATTATTGATGGCCAAGTATAGTACTGAGCTCTAAACTTCCAAGAACACCAAATGATTTTTTTCAATCTGGGCTAAGAAGAGCTCTTGTTCAAATACAAAGCAATTTTGAGGGGAATCTGGAAGTACTAGTACTAGTTGTTCTTCATTACATACTAAGAAGTTTCTTATTGAATGACTTCTTTTTTGAAGTTAAAATTAAATAACCCTGGCTAAAAGTCAATAGCTATTCACCAGTATTCTTCAGTTAAGATATTTGAGAATAATAATAAGCATTACTGCCTTTCCAGCTCGGCCCCAGTAAATATGCAGCCTGAAAGTACTAGAGCTCAACATTTTCTCTTGAACCTGAATGCCACTAAAATAGCAACGGCCACCTATTTCCATCCTTTCTATCAAAACAAAAAATAATGGCCAGCACTTTTTAATTACTTAAATTACATCCTAGGACCTGTCTGAAAACCTTGATAACTTTGTTCTCATGAAAACCTTTATGATGTGAGAACTTTATTACCCTATTTTCTAAATAAAGAAACTGGGGCACAGAGAAAGTCAAGAAGCAAAGATCTAAAATATCACTGACCAACCATACTAGATTTGGATGGGGAAAAAAAATTTCCACTATGCCATGAGTTATAAAAAAAAGCACACAAGTAATGTTAAAAATTATTGGCAACTGGCCACCAGAAACACAGAGTTAATAAAAAATGATATTCTACAAGCAGCTGCTTCCTCTGGTTGTGATGTCATCATAAATCATTAAAATAAATAAAATAGGGAAAGTAGTATTCTACTGTAGCACAAGAGAAAAGCAATTGACTAAATATCTGACAGTGATAAAAGAACAAAAATGAGAAGAGCGTATCAGGTTATATGGCATTTTAAAGGTACACTGATTATATGGCATGCTGGATGTTCACAAACACACAGTCAAGTGTCAGCTATCCTGCTTTCAAGGGCTTATACCTCCAAATATCATCTTACTCATAATTAAATCAAAACAAAAGCACAACATATTTCACCAAATCAGCATACATTATTAAAAATGCAAAGTTGGGCACTTACAAACTGCTGAGAGCTCCAGTTCATGGAGACTGAAGGAAACCATATTAATAATGGCCTTAAATGGTAAGATGAGGAAACATCATTCTGAAAGACATTTTGCACTAGGATCTAATGAGAACACAATTCTCATTCATCCACACGACACATACTCATTTATCATGTAGTGGATAAACCAAAGAATCCACGTATAATTAGCTAGATTGTGAGGGGCCATTCAGAAAGACATCCACCACATGTCATGGTGACAGCACAGCTTACCTGCACCTCTAAGCAGCAAATTTAAATGAATGCAGAGGCTGAAAGGAAGATGCACAAGAATTAAAGCCAGCTTTTAGATATCTTTTTAAACAAAAAAAAAATGACTTATTTAAGAACCTCCCACCAATCTTCCAAGGCTTAGAGATAGAAAAACTTCACTTTAGTAACAGATCAGTCCACTATTTCACTAGGGATAAATCACCTCTGTTGCTTCCTCTAGAATATTACTACTTTTTCTAGCATGGAATTGAGGTAGTTTAACTAAAAATGTAATAGCCATTTAGACTCCTTTCTTTAAATAAATTTTGATTCACTAGTCCCAATCACACCATAGGATAGCTTTCATTATACCTCTCTAGTTAGAACTCCAAATGATTGGGATTACTAGCATGTCAACCCAACAAGTGGCAAAAATGGCCAGCACCAAGTTTCCCAAAGGCTCTGGCCTATAGCCAGTTTATAAACTCATGGGACATGGGTGAAATAGGTCAAGACACTGGCTTACAGACATTATTAACTGAAAGATCCAGTAGCCTGACCAGAGCCAAGCAACATGAGCCGAAGGGAAAATTCAGCTTCCAAAGCATGTATATAGCTGGCACAAGGGAGAGGTGTAATGGCACAATTTCCACGTGGCTGGCCAGGGCTGAGGGTGATGGCTTTGAGCATGTTCCAGCTAGCAACCTTCACTGTGGCGGAAAACATCCCCAATACAAGCACTATCATTTGTTTTGGGGAAGACCCGTAAAAATCTTGAAGTAGCCAAAACACAGCAGAGTTCCTGGAGACTGATGCTTGAACTAAATCCACAAAGTTAGGCAACATTTCCTCCAATGGGCATTTTAGAGGGAGAAGAGGAATGAAAATCAAAATGTAATCATCAGTAAAAATATAACTTTATCAAATTGCTCTCAAAAGTAAAGTTCATAACTTAAATAACTCTGCAAAATAATTCCTCTTCAGACACACTAAATTTAACATACCGCTTAAGAAATACCAGCCTGGGCAACATCGTGAAACACTGTCCCTACAAAGAAATATAAAAATTAGCCAGGTGTGGTGGCGTACATCTGTAGTCCCAGCTACTCAGGAGGCTGAGGTGGGAAGATCACCTAAGCCCAGGAGGTCAAGGCTGCAGTGAGCTATGATCATGCCACTGTACTCCAGCCTGGGTGATAGAGTGAGACCCTGTTTCAAAAACATAGTAATACAGCCAGGCCCAGTGGCTCACGCCTATAATCTCAGCACTTTGGGAGGCTGAGGCAGGTGGATAACTTGAGGTCAGGAGTTCAAGACCAGCCTGGTCAACATGGTGAAACTCCATCTCTACCAAAATTATAAAAATTAGCTGTGCGTTGTGGTGGGTGCCTATAATCTCAGCTACTCAGGAGGCTAAGGAACAAGAATCACTTGAACCTGGGAGGCAAAGGTTGCAGTGAGCCAAGATCATGCCACTATACACCAGCCTGGGTGACAGAGTGAGACTCTGTCTCAATAATAATAATAATATTTAATTTAAATAGGAAGAAATGATATTTCTTAGTTATAAGAGCATTTCCTATCATATCAGTCTTACTGGAAAATCACACAACACCATCTACTTTTTAACAGTGTATCTTTCTTTTTTTTTTTTTTTTTTTTTTTTTTTGAGACAAAGTCCTTTCTCTGTCGGTCAGGCTGGAGTGCAGTGGTGCAATCTCAGCTCACTGCAACTTCCACCTCCCAGGTTCAAGTGACTCTCCTGCCTCAGCCTCCTGAGCAGCTGGGATTACAGGTGCACACCACCACACCTGGCTAATTTTTGTATTTTTAGTAGAGACGCGGTTTCACCATCTCTACTAAACAATTTCTTTTATTGTACTCAGTACTGCCCTCAATATGCAGGATGAATGTACTTCTTAAATGTGGACTTTTAGAAGGCGGTGTGGGATCGATAAATAAGATATACCAGGTTGGACGCGGTGGCTCATGATTGTAATCCCAGCACTTTGGGAGGCCAAAGTGGGTGGATTACCAGAGGTCAGGAGTTCGAGACCAGCCTGGCCAATGTGGTAAAACTTCATCTCTACTAGAAATACAAAATTAGCTGGCATGGTGGCGGACATCTATAATCCCAGCTACTTGGGAAGCTGAGGTGGGAGAATCGCTTGAACCCGGGAGGCGGAGGTTGCAGTGAGCCAAGATTGCACCACTGCACTTCAGCCTGGGTGATAAAGCGAGACTATGTCTCTTAAAAAAAAAAAAAAAAAAAAAAAAGACGATCAATCTGATAATCACTGGTTCCTGAAAGAATGGAAATGTAACATTTTGTTAAAGTCACACAACACTTTACCCAGCAGGTTTGCTCTCTCTCAAAACTAATGTATGTTTTCACAAAGTAATAAATTCCCATGGTGATAAAAAATGACATACATTCATTTCAGTGATAAATCAAATCAAATATTCCCCTTTAAGAAGCTCAAGTTATCCCACATACAATTTCTTCCAAGCTTACATTCTAGAGTTCATCGTATAAACCCAAACCTTCCTAGGGTGCTGGATTCAGACTGCTTTCTACGCTGCTTTCTCCCTTATCTAATCCAACTCAGGCAGCTGTCTCACTTCCAGTACTTTTCCAACTCCTGATCTACAGTCCTCTATGCCTATTATCCAGACTGGTTACACCACCAGCAGATGTAAGGGCCTAAAGAGCCCCCACCCCATCCTGGGGAAGGCAAGCAGAGATACTTTATATCATCTGACTCAAGGAACAGTTAAAGATTTCCACATTGTTCAAACCCCTACCTTATATTCACCTAAGTTTTCATTTTAGGAAAAAATGAGTGTCAAAATCACTTTATGTGCCCAAATTTCAATCATAACTTATTTTTGGCCCTGGGGTGATATATACTGAGAATTCCTCAACTTAGCAAGGAGAATGTTAAGTCAAACATGTGCTCAGAAGTAGAAAATTTTTCAGCCCAAGCATAAGGGCTCTATTCACACTGTGCAGAGTTCAAAGGAGTCAAAAGGATATCTATTGAAGTGGGTTTTCCATTTTTTCCAACTTCCTTTTTCTTATGACAGTATTATTAATGTGGATACATGTTTTGTTGGAATTTCTTAAGCCCCTGCTGTTCCACGGGGAGGAGCTAGAGTGATTCTGGTCATGGGACAAGGGGACAGCGACACGGAAATAAAATAGACACTCAGCAGCAGACCAAAAAGATGGGTGCACACAATATATGACTTATGCACAGGCTGGTCCCTAAGAGTGACAGCTCATGGCCCAGGAACAAAACATTCTGAGGTGGTTTTACTTTAAGGGAACCAGAAACACCAACCTTGAGGTAAAAGGAGGTGCTCTGGAATAAACCGTACAGATTGAGTTACCCTGTAAGGTAAGGTAAGCTAAGCTAGAAACGAAAGCTGCTGGGGAGAGGGAATATGGGTCTATAGAGACTTCACCTGCCTGTGAGTAAAAAACAGCAGTCTTTTTGGACAGAAGTGAAAATGCCAAGTAAATTATTTTAGCATCATAGATCCTCACTAAAAATTGGGTTTAATACTGATTAGACCATATTTTAAAATCCATTAAGAACTTGAGGGAAATTATTACAAAACTACAAAGATTTTATTATCAGAAAGCAAAAACATGGAAAAGTTAACATTTCCCTACTCAACCTTGCCCAGCATGTGATAGCAACCAGAGTAGCTGTATTTCCTAACTTCCTGACTGCAAGAATTTCTAAAGCCAACACTTAATACTTTCTGCTCATTATTACAGACAAGTAATTCCATATGATGCTTCTGGGCTGAGAACAAATAAAAACTTGGAACCCAGAATCTACTTAAAATAAAACTGAGCTGGAAAGCAAACGCTGAAAAGCAAAAGAACTATAGTTGAAAATGGAATATAGGAAATCAAAGTATTCAATATCAAATCAGAAACGAGAGAAACTGGTTGTCTAAGCCCTCACAGCAAGCAAATGATACTGGAGATGTATCTACTGAAACCCTCTGTGACCACCAAAGAGCTCCAGGGCTAGCCCTTCCCATTGCAGCTCTGCACTGTTTAATCCACAGGCCTCAGACTAAAAATCCACCCTCCTTGAAGTGGAGATGAAAAATAGAAAAATATTACACCTTTTTTCTTGGTGGTGGGTGGGAGTTAATGCCTTGGGTTCCATGGCTCAGGCAGTTCACATCTTTTAGCAGATGTAAACAAGCAAGAGGACTGTAGTATAGACTCAATTCAGTAGCCTGTAGCATGGCTGCAAGCTCGGTCATAAATGAAACCCAAGTCACTGTTCCACCAAGAAAGCAGACATGTGTTCTATCACACACCCTCTCAGCTCAGTCTTCCCTGGACTCAACTCAGGTCCCACCCCTAACTGGCAAAGATATTCAACTTGGCAGGAACAGATGATTTGCTACATGTGGTTATAAGGTGGCTTCTGGGCAAAATCGTGACTGCAGAAATGTGCTCATGACATCTTGAGTTTATTTCAGAGTAATCTGTATTCAGATATCTTTCTTTACCTGAGATACAGCAGCTTTACCACACTGGAGTTACCATGTTTACACACTGAGGGCTTTTGCTGGCAGCACTTGCCTGCCTGCTTAGGACAGACCCGTGCTCTCCACAAACCCAGGAAAGAGTTAAACGTTCTTTGCACTTGACTCAGTGGCTTCTCTTCACCACACACTCCCAGATCCCACCATTCTCTGAGCCACCCGTGCAGCCAATCAAAGGAAAGGAAGGAAATTATCCTGGCCGGCTGACAGCCACAGCGCTCTGATGGCCATATATGGTAAAAACCACTGTCAGAGCCCTGTCAGGCCTGCGGGCCGGCTGCTGTGGACATATCAGTGAACTGCAGCAGCAGGAGAAGCTGGCCAAGGAAATGCACAAAGGCTGCCTGCTCATCTCCAGGGGAGGGGGTGGGGTGGAAACCATCATCTGCAAGGGCACACACTCACAGTGAGTCACAGCCACTCACTGTCATCAAAAATAGCCCCAGGGTACATTGGGAAGTTCCTTCTGCCAAGACTTTGTGCTCCATTGTTAATTAGGGGTGAGCAGGGTGCCCACCCCACCCCTCCCGGCAAGATTGTGGAAAACACAGTCACTAGGAGAAAATGAAAAGGCCCTTCTGTGGCACTTCATGTGGTAATGAGGCCGGGCCGCGGCGCTCGTGTGGCTGGCAGCTCGTGACATAATTTGGAAGTCATTGTTCTGCACCTGGTGCCCTCCCCCTGCATCCTCCACCCCTCCCAGTCCTGTCCCCCAGCTTTTCATGGCCCATACACTTGACAGTTTAAGGTACTCCAGGCATCACACAGAATCTATTCCAAGAGGCAGTGAATGGGCATCCTGTGACATGTCAGGACACTGGCTGGCTCTGAACAAAATCCTCTGCCCATAACGCCAAAGCTACCAAGTGCCAGACATCCACATCTGTACAAAGGGCTACCGGCATTGCCACTGTTGTCTAAAACAGAGTACCGCAATGTGTAGAAATGGAAATTGCCTGTCAGCAATGCACAGTAAGGCGGACATGCAGCCAATGCAAATCCAGCAGGTGCTGGCAGAGACTGCAGATCACACAGAAAAACACCGTCAGGAAACTGCCATTCCCTCTCAAGTAGCCCATGAGAGAAGGCACTTATCAGCATGGCGCCTGGCACTTAAAGGAAGCCTGCAACAAATGTGAACTACTGCGATTTCATCACTGTCATGTATAGACCATGTACTTTCACAAGGCATGGTATAGACCAAGTATTTTCCAAACCTTAGACAATTCTCGGAGCTGACAGAATGAAAGCCCTGACAAGTTAGTTTTTGTTATTAAACTCTAATCCCAGAGAAAGAATGCAAAGGTTTCAATGTCCATTAGACCACAGTTTCTCTCTCTCTCTCTCTCTCTCTCTGTGTGTGTGTGTGTGTGTGTGTGTGTGTGTGTGTGTGAGAGAGAGAGAGAGAGAGAGAAAGAGAGAGAGAGAGAGAGAGAGAGACGGAGCCTTGCTCTGTTGCCCAGGCTAGAGTGCAATGGCACAATCTCGGCTCACTGAAACCTCCGCCCCGCCTCCTGGGTTCAAGCAATGCTCCTGTCTCAGTCTCCCAAGTAGCTGGGATTATAGGTGTGTGCCACCATGCCCAGCTAATTTTTGTATTTTTAGAAGAGATGGGGTTTCACCATGTTGGCCAGGCTGGTCTCAAGCTCCTGACCTCAAGTGATCCACCCACTTTGGCCACCCAAAGTGCTGGGATTAGAGGCATGAGCCACCACTCGGCTAGACCAATTTCTATAACAACAACAAAAAAAAAAAACTGTTCACACTCAGTAGAAAAAAAAAATTAAAAATATGCATATACAAATCAAATAAAGACTCAGCAACCTAAGTTCTAATCCACAAATGACTTCACAGTCTTGGACAACCACTCAATTTGGGAGTTTCAGTTTCTGCAACTGAAGAACAGAGGAATGATCCCACCCTACCAAGTGAAAAAACTGAGACACTGTTTATGAAGAGGACTATCCACATATAATCTGCTGGCATTCTGCAGTCTCATTTCTATGAATATGACAGAAGTCACTGCTTTTTCCTAAAGATGATACAAAGGAAAGATGTCATGTTGATCTACTTATAACAGCAATCCTAAAATATGAAACAGTACTTACTCTAGTTCTTTTCTCCATAACAATCAAGGAAAATATTTTGCCAAATTCACACAGACAGTGAAAGAAAAAGGGTCAAGAAATGTAGGATTTTCTACCAAAAAGCTATCCTTCAGCTCCTTTTGACTCATAATGTTAGTTCACAACACACATAAATGATTTGTTTCCCTTCCAATCAAACATTCTATTTCTCCAGTACTAGAAAAATCCACCTAAACTCCTAGAGTTCCTCAAGTCTGAAGGAGCAATGTGCCTACCATCTCCTCTTTGCCCTCCTGGGGACAGAGCACCTCTACTAACTTATCAGTTTAAAAATTGGGCTGGGCTGGGCAGGGCTGGGCGCAGTGGCTCAGACCTGTAATCCCAGCACTTTGGGAGGCCGAGGAGGGTGAATCGCCTGTGGTCAGGAGACCAACCTGACCAACATGGAGAAAACCTGTCTCTGCTAAAAATACAAAAATTAGCCGGGCATGGTGGTGCATGCCTGTAATCCCAGCTACTGGGGAGGCTGAGTCAGGAGAATCACTTGAACCCAGGAGGCAGAGGTTGCAGTGAGCCGAGATTGCACCATTGCACTCCAGCCTGGGCAACAAGAGCAAAACTCTGTCTCAAAAATAAAAATAAAAATAAATTTAATTTAAAAAAAAAGTTGGGTCGGCTCCTCTTCTGTTTCATCTTTAGCTCCTACACAGAGAAAAAAAACTGAATTCAGATTGAACCTCCTCCGTCATGTCTTCCTTACTTCCTGAGCCTAGGGTGAAACTGATCTCTCACACTCCCTGTACTTGAGTACTTCATGCACCTACATGGTGCCCCCTGGAGAGATCAAGCACTGCTGTTGCTTTTTAAAAGCAAGAACCCAGTGGCTCACTCCTGTAATCCCACTTTGGGAGGCCAAGGCAGGAGGAACACTTGAGATCAGGAATTTGAGACCAGCCTGGCCAACACAGTGAAACGCTGTCTCTACTAAAAATATAAAAATTAGCCGGATGTGGTGGTGCACACCTATAGTCCCAGCTACTATGAGGCTGAAGCAGAAGTGCTTTAACCTGGGAGATGGAGGTTGCAGTGAGTCGAGACCACACCACTGGGTGACAGAGCAAGACTTTGCCTCAATTAAAAAAAACAAAATTAAAAAAAAAAAGCAAGATCCCAGCACAGGTCCCTGCACATGCAGGCACTAATGAATGAGTAAATGAATGAATGAATGTGATTTTTCTAAAGTACCATGTTAAATTTCACAAACATTTAAGCAATAGTTAGCTCTTTGTATGTGCTCTGGTAATATTACTGAAAATATTTTTCAAATCTCAAGATGTAAAAAAATCTTTTAAAGTCCAGGTAACTATAAGGAAGAAAATAAAACATCACTTTTACTCCCATCAGTGTTAACATTGCACACTCTTTCCTAAAAATTAATAACATAATTGAAGTTAAGTACGAGATAATGACTATGATCTCATAACACATTTTTTAGGATATATGAAGGTACCATGGAACAAAGGATAACAAAATCTTGCCACGTAACATAACTTTCTCTTGCTATTGCAAGGAATCCCTCAATTATTCACTTAGGACTTATTTAAGAATGTTTATATCTGCATAGATATTATATTTTGGCTTTTTTGGTTTTTCTTGAGATGGAATCATACTCTGTTGCCCAGGTTGGAGTGCAATAGCATGATCTCAGCTCACTGCAACCTCCACCTCCTGGGTTCAAGCAACTCTCCTGCCTCAGCCTCCCAAGTAGCTGGGATGCCCGGCTAACTTTTGTATTTTTAGTAGAGATGGTATTTCACTATATTGGCCAGGCTGGTCTCAAACTCCTGACCTTGTGATCCACTCGCCTCGGCCTCGCAAAGTGTTGGGATTACAGGTGTGAGCCACCACGCCCGGCCTAGAAACATTTCTATGCAGATTTTTTTTAAAGCCTAGGTGGAAATATAGTGTTCAAAACTACCAGAAAGCCTTTTAGGTCACTCCGAATTACTCGTATATGAATTGTGTGAACTAACATTATGAGTTAAGTAATACAGTCTAAGAATACATATATTAGTTACCAATTGCTGACTAATAAGTTATCCTAAAACTCAGCTGATTAAAACAATAAACATTTATTACTCAGTTCCTGAGGATCAGGGATTCAAAAACAGCTTATCTGGGTGGCTCTGGCCCAGGGTTTTTCATGAGATAGTGTTAGCCAGGGCTGCAGTCACCTGATGGCTTGACAGGGCTGCAGGATCTACTTTCAAGATGGCTCATCGCATGGTTGGTTAAGTTGGTGCTGGTAGTTGTCAGGAGGTCCTACGGACCTTGCCACAGAGCTGCTGGAGATCCTTACAACATGGCAGCTCCAAAAAAGACAAAGTGGAAGCCAGTGGGCTTTTATGAACTAGTCTCAGAATTCACATTCCATTAATTCCACCATACCCTATGGACACACGGGCCAGCCCTATTTAATGTGGGAGGCTACCTACCACAACATAGTAAGGCAAGTTTTTGGAGAACCTGCACAAAAGGCTACCATATACATAGCCACCCAGTTTGCATCCTCTATCCAAGTGAGTCAAGAGATCAAGAACATATAATTCTAATTATTCCCTCCATCTGTTAAGTGAACAAGAAAATAATTTTAATAATGTGATAAGGCAGCCTGTGGTACTAGTGGTATGAAGAAGCAACTAAGAGAACTGAATGTATGATTTTCCTCTGTTTCAGTAAATAATCAAAGGCAACATCTGAGCTGGATATTGAACAGTGAGAAGAGACCACTAAGTATCATCATTAGTGGAATACTGACTGAAATGCCTCAAGATCTCTTCCTCAATAAACATGACAGAAACATTCTAAAGCAGCCCTCATCAACCTAGGTTCTATAAGAAATTAAAGTCCTAATGCCCTAATCTATGCTATTATAGGCAATAAGCTCTTTTCCATCCTATGCATCTAGAAGACAATGGCTATATATCATCCTTGGGATAACTAAAAAAATGTCATTCAAATGATTTTCTGCAGAGCTAAATTCTTTCATAAAAACTTAGATGAAAAAGACCATAAAATGAGTTGAAAATGGTTCATAGACATAAATAAAGCAAGATCTCAAATATTCCCACACACAGCTCCTAAAATAAATAGGAGAAACACAGTTGTATATAAGAAAACACCACACAGCTACAACAAAGGAGCTCACGGTAGACAGGAAGAGATCACAACCCAAAAAGCTAACAGAGATCTGGCCATACCCATCCCATCCTGGCCAGAGCAGAGCTCTTGTCCCAGGTAGTTACTGTGAGGGTGAAATCAGGCATCACTCCAATTCACCAAAGTTGCTTCACAGTACTTCACAATACTTAAGGAAGAAAGCAAGCAATTTGGGAAGACAGGAGCCATCTAGTTGGCATCCTCCACCCAAGTGTATGTCAAGAGATCAAGAGGATATAATTCTAACAGATTCCTCCCACTCTTACTTGTTTAAGACAGGATTTACAGGCTTGTTGTGTTATGAAGTATGTTGGGAGGAGGGTTGTGTGTGTATCTATCCAGAAACATTGGTATGTATGAGCCTCCATGGTTCACACAATAGGGAGGAAATGCCTCAGTTCTATCTACATCACTAGTGTGGCTACTTCACAAAAAAAAAAAAAAAAAAGGCTAATTCATGACAACGTGGTAGATTACACAAAGGGCTGAACACCTGTGTGCTTTTGAGCCAAGACAGCTTGTGAGTTGTGGCAAGCTGAAAGAAGTATCCCTCATAGCCAAAACCACAAAGCCAACCTGTGTTCAGCAAGACTGCTATTATTCATCCTCTGAAGGACTAAGGAATAAGTAAATGCACTAAGCCACACCTTGAAAAGTCATGGCAGAGTGGCAAGCCACAGCTTGACAGAAGCATTACAAAAGACAACGGGAATCACGTGTGCTAATCTAAATCACCCCACCTCAGGACTGAGGACTTTCCATTTTCCTCCAGCAGTGAGTGACCTCTTCAAAAATCCCACTTTCCCTAATAAAACCTTCCTGACAAAAACCTCATAAACCATATGCTTAAAACAGCACACATTCATTCTTAAGTGTGCTGCTTGCTGCATGTGTGTGTGTCTTTGTACATGCATGTGTTTTGATGTATTTATCCCTATTACTCTTTTCACTTTAGATTTTAAGTCCTGGAAGACAGAGACCATGTCTAACTTATTTTATATTCTTCCAGAATCTAACCATAAGCCTCATGAAGTTGCAATAATACACCTTATTTACTGCTGACACTAAAGAGCTTTCCAAAAGAAATTCATGGAAAACCATGTTTTCAAATGGGAGCCTTTTTGAAAGGGTGATAATTCACCTTAATTCCAACATGTACACATTCAATATTATTATGTACAGAATCCCAAATGTATCACCAAAACTAACTTGCCTGTCTATAACCAGAAACAAAAAGGGGAAAATATTCTCAGAAGCCCATGAGATAACTATTAAAAACCATACCCATCTCTTAAGGTTCATTTCTAAAATTATCCCAAGCTGCTAATAATGTATGTTGGAGCCTTACACACACCTAGAGCATAATTTCTTGCTATCTTGATTTCAAACATAACTTCATATTATAGTTGGGAATTTAGTTTTTCTTTGCTTTTAAACCAAAGCAACACCTCATGATAAAACTATTTCATAGTTGCTAAGACACTAAAGTTGTAGGAATCTCTTTTCCAGGGTAAAGAGCCCCATATTGTTAAGCCCTGTACAGAAAAGGAATTAATGGGTTCACCATGTAGTTGGGGTTCCCATCATATTTCTTCCTTGAGGCTATACTTCTAACAAGGAGACAAACACCTCAGTACCAGCAATCTGCTAGGATGCTTTCCTAGACACAAGTGCTCCTGAAGGGCACAGATGCTGGCACACAGCAGGTACTCAGCTTACAGACAATCAAACCAACTAATTGCATATGAAGACTCACTCATATTGTATAAACAAATATCAACTGTAAAATGTATAACCATTATTCAAATATTCATGACTATGCCAAAATTATAAGGTAGATATCAAGAAGGCCATCAGCTCCATAAATAAATGTAGGTTTTCTGACAACATGGAAGATGGTTCTATTTTCTACCAGCTACTGATGCCTGTTAACTAGCCAGTATCTTAGGTAGGAACAGCAACTCAGAAGAAAGGTGAGTATCACCTGACGCTCCAGGGCTCATGGGCCACGCCCTGCCATAGCAGATCCTTCTGTGAGCTACCCAGGCACAACTGTCATGAGGGACCACAGGACCACTCCTCTTTGCTGGGCTCAGCCTTGCCTTAGCAAAAAAGCAGCCAGGAGTAAAAAGGCATCTACTTTCCAAAGTTATACATTGAATTGGGGGTTAAAAATGGAACAAAAGGGTTTTCTTTGCTGAACAGCTGAATTGGAAATCACTTCATAACTGAGAATCATGCGAAGTGAGAAGCATTTCTGACATCATCTAGAATTACCAAGGCAGAAAATAACTTTTTTTTTTTTTTTTACTTTTTGAGATGGAATCTTGTTCTGTCGCCCAGTCTGAAGTACAGTGGCATGATCTTGGCTCACTGCAACCTCCACTTCCCAGGTTCAAGTGATATTCCTGCCTCAGCCTCCAGAGTAGCTGGGACTATAAGCTTGCGCCACCGTGTCCTGCTAATTTTTGTATTTTTAGTAGAGACGGGTTTTCAACATGTTAGCCAGGTTAGTCTCGAACTCCTGACCTCAGGCGATCTACCCGCCTCAGCCTCCCAAAGTGCTAGGATTACAGGCATGAGCCACGGTGCCCAGCCAGAAAATAACTTTTATACACAGCTGCTTATGTCATAGAGAGAGAAACGGAGGAGCGGAAGAATAAAGAGACACATCCATGTCCTACAACAAGTCAGTGACTGAGCCTGGACTGAACTCCACAGCTCATCAATTCCTAGATTGATATTCTTTCCTCTATGCCATACTGACACTAAGAGCCAAATAAACACACTTTTATACACAAAAATCTCACATAGTACACATGAACCTATCAATTATAGAAACCTGAGTATTGATCTTATTTCCAATGGCTGTCACAGGGCTTAGCTTATAACAACATCACCTCCTCTAAAACAAACTAATATTTAAGGAGCAAAGCCACACAGACAGTATTATAGCCTGAGAAAGACCCTTGATGCTCCTCCAAAAAGCAAGAACTCATCTAAACATGACAATTTATAAAGCAACTTACTCATCCTAGTTCCCGTAATGCTGGTTAAAGAGCAAAATACAAGGACATATTCATTAAGTTTAGGTCATTGAATATAACGGAAAAACAAACCATAAGATCAGTGAGCTCAGTACTGCATACAGGTCTCCCTCAAATGGGATAAGTGAAACTCAGTTTCTCATGGTTTGTAAAAGCAAAGATGAACTCACAGAACCTTTTGTGGATGTGGAAGTTGAAAATAAATATTTGAATTCAGAGGAAGATTAGTCATTCATAAGTCTATTTTGTGCTTCTTAATTGGCTTGTTCCATTTCTTTGAAAGAAAAAAAATGTCTTAAATGTATGCCTCAGTCAATAAAAGGGGAAATAAAAACTCTTAACTCCAAAACAGATAATGGTGCTCCAGTGTCTGACCTTAGCTGACAAGCTATGGCTGTCTTCTCAGCTGGCTGCCATAAAACGCACCAGTAAAATGTCAAGTTTCCAAATGTTCCTTGCTCTTGGTGAAGGAATAAGAGGGAGCTAAAATAATGTGGAGACCAAATGCAACTGGCCTTGAGTGTACTTATTTGTCACTCAAAAACAACTTTTTCCACAGAAATAAAAGTATCCAAATAGAAAATAAATTTTCAACTTAATGAAAAGATTCATCTTCGCCAATAAGAAGGTGCATTTGAAAACACGTATCAAATTTGTTCCCCAAAGGCATCTATCTCCCTTCTGTCAGGAGATGGTTCTACTGTGTTACCTATCTGGTCACTGAAGTAAAAATTAGATGCTATAATAAAAAAAAGTTCATCACCAGCATCTCTGAAACAAAAGTCCAAGAGAATTGGACATTTTCCCAATGAGAGTTTTCCCAAGGAAAAAACATCAACATACAATGGGAAAAAACCCTTTGACAGAAATTCACTTTATTGTAACCACTCTCAGAATCACATGGTCCATTGTGATGAGATGTACTCTTAATATAAGGGGCTCAGACACAGCAGGGATCCACTTCCCCTGCTGCTTTTAGCAGAGTGGAAACAGCTGTCATACGACTCAACATCTGCATCCTCACCAGCAACGAGCCCTTATCATTGGAGCTCAGGACTCACCAAACTCATTTTCCTCCTAAAAGCTAACTAGAAAACAACTGTTTCTAAGCCCTCTTCACAGCTTTTTTTCTTCATTATTTGCAACTCTGGGATTTGCTGATAAAATAACGACAGATTTTGATCTGCAGTATTCATGATTGGTCAGCAAATGCACAAAATTCCTATCTAATCTCACCTTGGAGCAGGCTCTCTGGGAGGATAAAGGAAGGAGGAGGGCTTGGAACCCCACTGACATTGACGGACACATAGAACCATTCTCAGTAAAGACTCTATCTCTGCCACTTGTTAACACTGTTTAAATCCTATACTGAAACTTATTACTGTCCAGAATTGAAATCTGTATTGAGGACATTCTCTTGAGTTCCTGTTGAACTTGCTATTCAAAAAAAAAAAAAAAAAGGCTCATCCTTACGATTTCACAAAAAAAGAGAATATTATCTTACAATTTTCTGCCCATTTGAAAATGTAACTGTTTTAAAAACTTTACTTTGGAATAAAAGCCTGTTTTTACAACTGCACTCTAAAAGAGAATTTTTTTGTGTGAAAAGTGGATGATTAAGAACCGAATCTTAAAATTCCTATGCCTGTCCATGCTCACAACATCATTATAATAATTTTTTCATCCATAGAGAGCATGCCCAGAACAGAGGTCACTATTCTATTTAATGATTCTCTGTTAGAGAAAAACTGATATGGTTAGTAAGGCGTGTGGAACTTAACCTCAATTACACCAGAGTCTAATGGTTTCACAAATACAATTCTTAGTGAACTGTCAATCTATTAAGGAAAAAATATGGAGACTACCAGAGGGTGTCTACCAGAAAGGGTGGTCAAATTACTTACCTTGTGCAGAGGGAGAACAAGGAACGCTCCTCCCCCACTTGCTTCTATGATTATGGCAACAAATCTGGGATTGACAGCACAAAAGGAACTATCCCAGGTCACACGAGAAACCCGGATGTCATCATAGCACTGGTCATTTTTCACCGCTTGCCCAAATACATGCCGAAACTTGCTCTGTCGTACCACTCGCCTCATCGTGCCTGCAAAGAAAGAGTGAGCATTATGTTAGAATTACGTACCAAACTGAAAGCTTTACTTTTACAAATGAAAAGCTCCAAGTAGGAAAAACAGAATGGGATGGCATTTTGTCTGCTCTCCTAAAAAGTAGCCAAATTGCAATCCAAATTTCTTTTAGCAGCACATACCCAGAGACAACTGCAAAATGCATCAAGGAAAGAATTACAAAGAAATGAAAAAGTCCTAATTCAAGATCCAGAAACAGCTCATCAGTTTTAACTTCAATTGAAAGATTAAGGCAAAGATTAAAGAAAGTTAGCCTTTCGGGGCTGGGTGGGAACTGACAGATAATACACTTCAACCCTTCCATTTTTATACATAAGAAAACTCCAAAGTGAAGTTTTCCGGTAGAGGTGAGGCTGAAGAAAGAGCCCAAAAACAAGTTATGATTTTGTGGCTTTGTCCTCCGCCTGCCAAGGTAATTTTTCGGTTTGTAAACATTTTCCCTAGACATCAGCACTCTGTTGTCTGAGAATTATGTCTATTCCCCAGAGTGTTTCAACAAGACCAACTATGGGAGGAATTCAAAAGACAGAGCTATCACCCTTGACTTCAAAAGCCTTCTAATCTAACACAGATGTAATAATCAGAGCAACTCACTACCAAACCGCCTAGTGCTAAGGGCTACACAGTGAGAAACAGGAAAAGTCAGCCTAAAGGAGCCTAACAGGTAAGAGCTAGGTCAGGGAAAAGAAGACCAAAAGTATTTAAATTGAAAGCAACGTGATCAAAGTGATGTTTAGAATGACAGTAAATCTGGCAGAAGCACACTGGACAGCTTAGATAGGAACAAGCTCAAAGACAGGTACTGGGCTAGGAAGCTATCTGACAGTAAACCAGACTTGAGGAAGGCCTGGAGTGATAGAGCAGTAACAGTTGGGACAGAAGAAAGGAAAAATGCAGGAGCTATTGCTGAGAGGAAACAAAACCAGGCTTGGTTTTCACTGAGTTGATCATCTACCGCAGCCACTTCCCTAGTATACCAGGGACTCTGGGGAGGCGAGGTAACACAGAGCTAGGTTCCTAGGCTTCCTTATGTGTCATTTCAGACTCCAAATTTCACTAAACTGTCAGATAGACACTGAAGGCTTTGTGCTTTTGCATCACCAACCCTCCCTGATTAAGGTTTCCTAAACTGCACCCAATGTAATTTTCCTATGTGCTGCTGCAGGACATTCTGTTCATGTTTGTTAGACAGAAGGAGCCTGGATAAAAACCTAAACGGAAATGGAACATGGTTCAATATTGACGACTCATCTGAAAATCAGATCCTCATATACAGAGGAGAGCTAACACCAGTCCACTCATGTCAGACGGGACACATGGTGGGGTGTTACTAATTCCTTTCCTCTAATTCCCTTCCTCATGGTCCTGAGCCCACTGCTAAATGCAGAGACAGAATTTATCTTTGCCAGAGTCTCCTACCCTTCTCCTAGGCATGTGTGAAAGTGGCCTCTCTCCAATGCTGGGGGCATGTAGCCGGGCTGAAGTAACAGACCCTTGGCAGGCAATTGAGCATCCATGTTCCTCAGCCCAGCTGTTATTACCAGACTTTCCCAGCTGACTACCAGGACCATACATTTTGAGTCCTTGGTAAAGGAGACGGTAAATGATACAGGCCAGGGCCCTTCATTTTGGAATCAGTATGAATACTTCTCAAGCATAAGTTAGGTAAGACAGCATCCATGAAGTGGTGAAAAGCAAAAGGAAAGCACATCCATACAAAAGCCAACGTACAGCCAGCTGGTCTCAGGATCCACTTCCCCACCCAACCATCTGCAACCATCTGTACAAGTTACAGAAACTGCAATCCCCACCAGCATCTTCAAGCAAGTGTTTCAAAAGTAAATTAATGTAGAAGAAATAAGGATTGTACCATGTCAGTTAACATCCTTCATAAATAAAACGTTCTTACAAATTCATACAATTAAAACTCAACAGAAAATTAGGCAAAGGACATGAAGAAGTAATTTACAAAAGAAACACAACAGCATTTATCTCCATTCCTTCCTAAAATCCCACTAAAATGAAAGCGAAAAATAAAAGCAGGTAAAGATATGAAAGGACAAAAGGACTGGAAAGCATCCTACAAGACAGCAAATGTGACAACAAACTCTTGGAAGATGGAAAGTTGTCGTGCACGTTTAACTGACTGAAGTGTGAGTGTCCTCTACTCAGCCAAGTCTCAGGAGGAGTTCACAAGAAGGACATCAAGGCCCACTGTGAATCCCCAGAACACTCCAAGGAGAAATTGTGTGTCTCTGAAGACAGAGATGTGGGAGAGGCACTGCAGAGAAAATGACTGAAAGTCTGAATTAGGAACAGCTGGACACCCAGATCTTCTCCATCCAGGACTTCACAACCAGGGTACTGGCCTGCCCTCTCCCCAGCAGAAGCCAGGAAAGGCCAGACTGCAGGCCCTGGACTGGAAGACACCCAGTATAGGTGTGAACAAGTACCTCACTGACAGCCTGGTTCTACACAGTGGGGCCTCCAGTCCCTTGTTCCTCCTGGCTCCCAAGATACCGCCTGCCTCTCAAGATACCACCTGCCCCACCCCATAAGAGATCAGACATCACTGCCCTCAGTGAGGTCCACCATTCAATGTGCCCCTCCACCTACACAGGCAAAAGGTCAGCTTTTAGAAGCTCACTTTAAATGTGAATGGATATTTGAGGAAAGCCTTTCACTTAAAAAAAGAGACAACTTTTCCTCTTCAAATAGCCAGATACCATGTAACCTCACAAAAATATGAAGATTAATATAAAAATGTAAAATGATTTGTCTTCATTGAAAGATACCATACAATCTTCTGGCTGACACATATACTAAAATACCTCAGAAAGTTATTTCCACGTCAGGTGCGGTGGCTCACGCCTATAATCCCAGCACTTTGGGAGGCCGAGGCAGGTGGATCATGAGTTCAGGAGTTCAAGACCAGCCTGTCCAACATAGTGAAACCCCATCTCTACTAAAAATACAAAAAATTAGCCAGGCGTGGTGGCACGCCTGTAATCCCAGCTACCCTGAAGGCTGAGGAAGAAGAACTGCTTAAACCTGGGAAGCGGAGGTTAAAGTGGGCTGAGATCACACCATTGCACTCCAGGCCGGGGCAACATTGTCAGACTCCATCTCAAAAAAAAAAAAAAGTTATTAGTTATTACCATATTATGCATACTTATTTTCATCCTAAATACAAGTAGACAGAATGATATAGAAGTTCTTGTGCTACAATCACAGAGTAAAATGTTAGCTACAGAGCAGAAAGAGTAAGAAAAGCCAGTGCTTCCACAGTGATGTGCTGTATGTCTAAGCAGAGCTTGAAGGGCAGAGCTCGAAGGGCAGCGTGAGCCCATTCACTTCCAAGGTCAAATCTGATCTGGGCTCAGCTGTGCACTTGTGGCATAGCTGCTTTTCTTGCACAGAATGTCTCAGGCCCTCCAGGTACACAACAGAGAATAGCAATTAAGAGAGCAAACTCCAGAGTCAGACAGCCTCGTAAGTGAGAAGAACAGCTGTACTCTTTACTCCCTGGCCACGGTACAGCACAGCAAGTCACTAAATCTCCATTACGTGTCAAATTCTCTATGCAAAATGGGTACAATGCATGTAAAGTTGAAGTGATCATTGAACGATCAATTGGTGATGGGATGGTGGCAGGAGATTCTTATGCTATACCATATATGGCTAGATACACAAAATTAATCACTCCATAAATACTAGCTACTGTTGTCATTCTAGTAACTGACATAAGACAATCAAGATTCATATTAGCAAATTACTTAACCTCTCTAAAAGTCAGTTTCCCATCTACAAAATGAAGGGAATGACACCTATAATAAGAGTGTAGGCTGGTTATGGTGGCTTACACCTGTAATCTCAGCACTTTGGGAGGCCGAAGTGGGTGGATCACTTGAGGTCAGGAGTTTGAGACCAGCCTGGGCAACATGATAAAACCCATCTCTACTAAAAATAAAAAACTTAGCTGGGTTTGGTGGCACATGCCTGTAGTCCCAACTACTCAGGAGGCTGAAGTACGAGAATCACTTGAACCTGGGAGGCAGAGGTTGCAGTGAGCTGAGATCGTGCCACTGCACTGCACTCCAGCCTGGGCAAGAGAGTGAAACCCCATCTCAAAAAAAAAAGAATGTAAACAAGGCCCAGATTACTTCACTGCTGAAGTCTACCAAACTTTTAAAAAATACCAATTACAAATGTTTCCAAAGACAGAGAAGAAGGGAATACTTCCAAACTAATTACATGAGGCCAATATTATCCTGATACCAAAATCAAATACAGACATCTCAAGAAAACTACAGACCAGTATCTCTTATGAATACAGATGCAAAAAATCCTCAACAATACCAGCAAACCAAATCAAGCAACATAGAAAAAGAATTAGAATTATACACCACAATCAAGTGGGATTTTTTTTCCAGAAATGCAAGGTTGGGTCAACATCTGAAAATCAATTAACGTAACACATTATATCAATAGAAGAAAAAAATCACACAATTATCTCAGATACAGAAAAAGCATTTGAGGCTGGGCACGGTGGCTCATGCCTATAATCCCAGTACTCTGGGAAGCCACAGCAGGTGAATCACTTGAGGTCAGAAGTTCAAGACCAGGCTGTGCAACATGGTGAAACTCCATCTCTACTAAAAATACAGAAATGAGCCAGGCATGGTGGTAGACGCCTATGAGCCCAGCTACTTGGGAGGCAGAGGCAGGAGAATTGCTTGAACCCAGGAGACAGAGGTTGCAGTAAGTCAAGATAGCACCACTGTACTCCAGCCTGGGCAAGACTCTGAATCAAAAAAAAAAAAAAAAAAAAAAAAAAAGCATTTGACAAAATTAAATATCCTTTCACAATAAAACACCCAGGAAACTAGGAATAAAAGGAAATTTCCTCAACCTGATAATGGGCACCCATGAAAATACCATAGCTAACTCAATATTCAATGGTGAACGATGAATTCCCCCTGAGATCAAGAATACAACAAGCTTGTCCACCCTTGCCACTTCTCTTCAGGATCACAGTACAGATTAGGGCAAGGCAATTAGGGAAGAAAAAGGAATATGCGACATTCAGATAAGAAAGAAGGAAGTAAAACTATTTTTGTATGTAGAAGATATGATTTTATATACAGAAAATCCTAAGGAATCCACTAAAAGAACTAGTAAGTTCAGTAAGGTTGCAGGATACTAGACTAATATACAA
>NW_022436942.1:66849499-66858098 GCF_009761245.1 Sapajus apella
ATATATATATATATATATATATATATATATATATATATTTGAGACGGAGTCTTGCTCTGTCACCCAGGCTGGAGTGCAGTGGTGCAATCTCAGCTCACTGCAACCTCCACCTCCCCACTTCAAGCGATTCTCCTGTCTCAGCCTCCTGAGTAGCTGGGACTACACCACACCGGCTAAAATTTTTGTCTTTTTAGTAGAGATGGGGTTTTGCTATGTTGGTCAGGCTGGTCTCAAACTCCAGACCTCAGGTGATCCTCCTGTCTTGGTCTCCCAAAGTGTTGGGATTGCAGGCGTGAGCCACTGTGCCTAGCCCTATTTTATAAACTTGTAACAAACAATCCAAAAGTGAAATTAAGAAAACAATTCCACTCACAATACATCAAAAATAAAATACTTAGAAATAAAGTTAATCAAGGATGTGAAAGACTCACATTCTGAAAACTTAAAACATTTATTGAAAGAAATTAAAGACACAAATCAATGAAAAGAGATCCCACGTTCATAAATCAAAAGACTTAGCATTAAGATGGCAATATTCCTCAAACTAAAATATAGATTTAATGCAATTCCTATCAGACTCCCAGATGAACTCTCTATAGTAGGGATGAAGGGATTGATTGGAATTGCAAGGGATCCAAAAATGACCTTAAGGGAAAAAGACCCAAATGACCTTGGGGGAAAAAGAGGAGAACAAGTTAGGAAGACTCATATTTCCTGATTTCAAAACTTACCTCACTAACAGTAATTGACAAGACAGTGTGGTACGGAATAAGGATAGACATATATATCAATGGAATATAATTCAAGTCCAGAAGTAAATTCATATATCTTTGGTCAACTGATTTTCAATCAGAGTGCCAAGACAATTCAATAGAAAAACTCTTCTCAACAGATGGTACTGGGACAATATATAAAATAGCTAACTCAGCATAGATCAAAGCCTTAGATATAAGAGCTAATACTATAAAACTCTAAGAAGAAAACATACGAAATCTTCATGGCCTTGGATTTGGCAAAGGATTCTAAGATATGACACTAAACGCACAAGCAATAAAAGAAAAATTAGAAAAATTGGATTCCATCAAAATTTATAACTTTTGTGCCTCAAAGGACACTATCGAGAAATCGAAGACAATTCATAAAAACTTTTGCAAATCATATATCTGATAAGGCACTTATATCTAGGATACATAAAGAACTCCTACAATTCAATAATAAAAAAGTCCAATTTAAAAATGAGTCAAAGGACTTGAATAGACATTTTTCAAAGAAGGCATACAAATGTCCAATACACATGAAAAGTTGCTGGACATCATTAATCACTGGGGAAATGAAAATCAAAACCACAATGAGAGACTATTTCATATCCACCAGGATGGCTAAAATCAAAAATTCTGAGAATAACAAGGGTTGATGAGAATGCAGAGAAATCAGAACCCTCCTACACTACTGGAGGGAATGTAAAATGTTGCAGCTGACGTGGAAAAGTCTGGCAGTTCCTCAAACAATTAAACAAAGAATTACCATAAGACCCAGCAATCCACTCCTATGTATAAGAACTGAAAACAGGTAGTCAAACAAATACTTGTACATGAGTCTTCATAGCAACATTATTCACAATAGCCAAAGGGTAGAGGCAGCCCAAATACAGGCTATCCATTGTATCTAATGGGTAAACAAAATGTGATATTACCCGTACAACAGAATATAAATAAATAAAAAGGAATGAAGTACTAACACATGCTACAACTTGGAAGAGTCTTGAAAATATTATAAATGAAAAGAAACCAGTCACAAAAATCTACATACTGTTATTCCATTTATATGAAAATCCAGAATAGGCAAATCTAGAGAGACATAAAGTAGATTCATGGTTGCTTAGAGCTGTGGGGTAGGAGGGAAATAGGGTAATACAAGGTGATAGCTAAATCTTAAGAGTATAACATTTCTTCATTTCTTTTTCTTTCTTTCTTTTTTTTTTTTTTTTGTTTTGTTTTTTGAGATGGAGTCTCACTCTGTCATCCAGGCTGGAGTGCAGTGACGCAATCTCAGCTCACTGCAACCCTTGCCTCCAGGGTTCAAGCGATTCTCTTGCCTCAGCCTCCTCAGTAGCTGGAATTATGGGCGTGTGCCACCACACCCAACTAATTTTTAATTTTTAGTAGTTCAGCATGTTGGTCAGGCTGGTCTCGAACTCCTGATCTCATGATCTGTCTGCCTTAGCCTCCGAAAGTGCTGGGATTACAAGCATGAGCCACCATGTCCAGCCCATTTCTTATTTTTTTTTAATATTTATTTATTATTATTTTTAGAGACAATCTCATTCTGTACTCAGTACAATGGTTCAGTCATAGCTCATAGCAGCCTGAAACTTCTGAGCTCAAGCAATCCTCTCACCTCAGCATCCCAAGTAGCTGAGATCACAAGCTTACGCCACCACATCAAGCTAATTTTTTTTTTTGAGGTGGAGTTTTCGCTCTTGTTGCCCAGGCTGGTATACAATGGCGCAATCTCGGCTTACTGCAACCTCCACCTCCCAAGTTCAAGCGATTCTCCTGCCTCAGGCTCCCGAGAAGCTGGGATTACAGGTGCCTGCCACCATGCCTGGCTAATTTTTTTCTATTTTTAGTAGAGACAGAGTTTCACCATATTGGCCAGGCTGGTCTCGAACTCCTGACCTAAGGTGATCCATCCACCTCAGCCTCCCAAAGTGCTGGGATTATACGCGTAAGCCACCATGCCCAGCCAGCCAGGCACGTAAGCCACCATGCCCAGCCAGCCAGGCTATTTTATTTTATTTTTTTTGGTAGAGAAAGGGTCTCACCATGTTGCCCTGGCTGGTCTCTTAACTAATTCTTGGCTTCAAGGAATGTTTCCACCTCAGACTCCCGAACTGCTTGGATTACAGTCATGAGCCACCATGCCTGGTATGTTTCTTTTGAGGTAATGAAAATGTTCTCAAGTTGACTGTGTTAATGGTTGCAGATTATCTGATTACATATATACTATAAACTACTGAACTCTACACTTTAAATGAGTGAATTGTATAGTATGTGAATTATATCTCAAAACTGTTTTTTAAAATAACTATAATGTACTCAGCATAGAATCTGAAGCATAGTACATACTGTCTAATAAATGTTAGCAATTATTATTTGAGAGCCCAGTAATAGATTTCCCTACCCAGGGAGAAAACCTAAGCAAGTCCCTGCCGATTATGGGCTAAGAGTAGAATTTTCATATAAGAGAACCCGCACCACTTATCAAGGACCCTTTACAAAATTTTATGTTCTCTCATTTCAGCATGGTATTTCTACAGTTTAATTTCTCTGTAAACAAGGGAAAAATGGGAACTATCCCAAACATTAAAACTTCCTTTTCTTAAGAGAGCTGTCTGCATTGTCAAATGGTATTAGTGTTTTACCACTTTAAAAATTGTTATAAATTTCCATATTAAGATGGCATATCATCAAACCTAGGAGTTCTATTATCAACTATTCTGTCCCAAACTAATCAAATCATAAATTAGACAACAAAATATCCTAAAACTAAAGCATTTTATAAAGGATCTAATTCTCCTCAAAAAAAAAAAAAAAAAAAAACCAAAAGAGTAAATGAAAAAATCCTGAACACAATAGACACAAATTCCAAGGAAATATTAGATATAATTTTAAATGTCCTGTGAGAGAATGGTTCAACTTTGGAAAAGCTGCTTGCTCATTAAGTCTTTTAAGTACAAATTCTTAAAACTGCATAGGGTCTTTCCCTTGCTTGCAATGGTAAGATCATCTCAGTAATAAAGAGGAAGATGATGTAGCAGTAAGCTATTCAGTAAGCAAATCAAAGAAATATTTGCAAGTTTCAAAATCAATTTACTTTCTTTTTTTTTTTTTTTTTTGAGATTGAGGCTTTGTCCTTTGCCCGGTTTAAATCCAGTGGCACGATCTTGGCTCACTGCAACCTCCATCTCCCAGATTCAAGTGATTCCCCTGCCTCTGCCTTCTGAGTAGCTGGGAATACAGGTGCGCGCCACCACGCCCGGCTAATTTTTTGTATTTTAGTAGAGATGGGGTTTCACCATGGCCAGGATGGTCTCGATCTCCTGACCTCATGATCCGCCTGCCTCAGCCTCCCAAAGTTCTGGGGTTACAGGCATGAGCCATCGCGCCCGGCAACCCATTTACTTTCAATAGGAGACAATGCAACACGGTTTTTAACCTCTACAAAACACGGGAAATACAAACCTTACTTGTCTGTTTAAGATGTAATTTATCACTCTACCCCTATTTTCCAATAAGATTGGCACTATTCTAGAATGGTTTTTATTATAATTAAAATTGATATACCTTTGAAGACGATGCAAGAATAGGTTGAGAGCATAGGCTCAACTATGAGATGCTCTTTCTGGGGTTGGTTGAAATCTTTATCTTAGAAACATGTACAGTTACCTTCCTCACTACGTTTCCAGGTGATATTAAAGCCAAAAAGGAGGATTACAGGCTGCTCTGCCTATGCAGTAGTCATTCTTTTATTCCCTTACTCTCTTAATAAACTTGCTTTCACTTAAAAGATTACGGGTCAGGTTTTGATTATCCAGCAACTATCATAATAAATTTTTAATAAGGAGATAATATACTCCTGTTTTATGCTTCAAATAAAACGTAAAAGCTGATAACTAATATTCATAATACTTAACATCTAAGGAAACAAAAAAATTACAATTTTTTTTTTCTTTTTGAGATGGAGTCTCGCTCTGTCACCAGGCTGGAATGCAGTGACGCAATCTCAGCTCACTGCAACCTCTGCCTCCTGGTTTCAAGTGATTCTCCTGCCCCAGCCTCCTGAGTAGCTGGGACTACAGGTGCACACCACGACATCCAGCTAATTTTTGTATTTTTAGTAGAGATGGTGTTTCACCACGTTGGCCAGGATTGTCTTGAACTCCTGACCGCATGATCCGCCCATCTCGGCCTTCCAAAGTGCTAGAATTAAAGGTGTGAGCCACCACACCTGGCCTAAAATTTTTCTTACATGTTGGGTGAACATTTTAACTAAGAACAAATAAAAATAAGGTCTACCTCTATGGTTTAAGGGCTTTATGTGTCAGAGAAAATTTACACTCTTAGAATAAAACCTTCAGCTTATTTGTCAGCTGAGAATCCTCAACCTCCAGGAGAGTGTAAAAGCATGCTTCTTATAATACTACCAAGTGAAGTTAAACTTAGAAAATTTATATGCCAGGCATGGTGGTTCACAGCTATGCTCCCAGCACTCTGGGAGGCCAAGGCAGGAGGATCACTTGAGCCCAGGAGTTCGAGACCAGCCCAGGCAACATAGCAAGATGCCCCATCTCTATAAAAAATACAAAAATTAGCCAGGCACGATGTTGTGGTACACACCTGTGGTCCCAGCTACTTGGGAGGCTGAGGTGGGAGGATTGCTTGAGCCAAGGAAGTCAAGCCTGCAGTGGGCCATGATCATGCCACGGCACTCTAGCCTGGGTATCAGAGCAAGACCAAGTCTCAAAAAACAAAATACAAAATAAAAGGGCCGGGTGTGGCGGCTCACGCCTGTAATCCCAGCACTTTGGGAGGCCGAGACAGGTGGATCACCTGAGGTCAGGAGTTCGAAATCAACCTGGCCAACATGGTGAAACCCTGTCTACTAAAAATACGAAAATTAGCTGGGCAGGGTGGCGCACACCTGTAATCCCAGCTATTTGGGAGGCTGAAGTAGGAGAATTACTTTAAACTGGGAGGTGGAGTTTGCAGTGAACCAAGATCGCATCACTGCACTCCAGCTTGAGTTACAGAGCAAAATTCCGTCTCAAAAAAAAGAAAAGAAAGAAAAAAGAAAAGAAAGAAAACTTGCCTTATAAGCTATTTAAGAAACATGTTGGGTGTTAGGAGGAAAAATGCAGACAAGAGAGGGTATTTATATTGCAACAGCACCAAATACACTCAGAACACCTGAGTAAATGTTAAAGTTTCTATATTCTCTCTACTTCCATCTCATAAAAAGTGACAATTTTGACATTTTCCTGTTTATTGAAAAGTTATCTGTTTAAAGATTCCAGCAGATGTACTTTTATGGTTCATACAAAAGGAAACACATCCTGCTAGGAACACATACAGGAAAACCCCATACAGGAAAACCCCTACTAGTAGCAAAATCCTGCTCAGCCCATTTGGTGAGACCATTCCAGGGCGTCAATCACTCAAGCGTTCAGTAGTCAGAGAATGCTCCCTCAGCCAGTAGCAATCTCAAGAAGACTCTAAGATGTCCCATTAGAGGAAAAGACATGTTCCCTCTAAGCCACTGTTAGTGTGGCAGGTACTTTAATGCAGAAGAGATACGATGTGTTATTTAATAGAAAAAGGCAGGTAAGATAGCAGATGAGTAGACAAATATGCTAAACTCAGCTATTTAAATGACAATGCTGACAGTTAAAAATTTCTTTTAAAAAGTTGGAGGCCAGGCACAGCTGGGCGTAATCCTAGCACTTTGGGAGGCCGAAACAGGCAGATTGCCTGAACTCAGGAGTTCAAGACCAGCCTGGGCAAGATAGTGAAACCCTGTCTCTACTAAAATACAAAACATCAGCTGGGTGTGGTCGTGGGCACCTGTAATCCCAGCTACTCAGGGGGCTTGCTTGAACCTGGGAGGCGGAGGTCTCAGTGAGCCAAGATCACACCACTGCGTCCCAGCCTGGACAGCAAGCTAAACTCTGTCTCAAAAAAAAAGAAGTTGGAAATGTAATAATATGTAAGCCTACACAGAATACACATTCACAAGACAGCAGATACCCAAAGCAAATATGGGAGGTACTCTCATTAAATATAAAAATTTGGCTGGGCACATTGGCTCACACCTGTAATCCCAGCACTTTGGGAGGCTGAGAATGGGAAGATCATTTGAGGCCAGGTGTTCAAGACCAGCCTGGACAACATGAGACACTGTCTCTACAAAAAATTTAAAAATTAGTGGGGCATGGTAGCATGCACCTATAGTCCTAGTTGCTCAGAAGGCTGACGCAGGGAGACGCTTGAGCCCAGGAGTTTGAGGCTGCAGAATACAATGATCATGCCACTGCAATCCAGCAAGATCATGCCTCTTAAAAAAAAAAAAATCAACATTCATCATTTCTGAATATGAAATAGCTGAGCTTTTTCAAATTTTCTAAATGAAATCCAGAAATGAGACTCAAAGAATTCACCTAACAAACTTATTTTTACTGTATCCAACTCTTTAAGAGATTCTTATATGAGACATTCCAAGAAAAAAATCCCTTACCTATCTTAATAGAAGCTGTTTTAAAAAGGAAGAAAAAAGACCATGAAACATTTGCTATAAAGCACAGCAAAATGTCAGATACACAACAGATCTCCTCATACACAGCTGTTTTGGCTGAAAGAGATTCATACTCCACTGCTGATATGGACTTGTTGAAAAAAATGTTTCTTCTAGAAAAACTACTGACCACTTAGGACAACTGACTGACTGCAGGTATGAATAGCCTTGATGTTGGTTCAATTGACCATGACACCAGGAATGGTAAAAATTAAGGAAAAAGAATTCACATACATTACAGTCTTCCAAATAGTTTCATCCCATTATTAATACAGGTTAACAGGTAAGATGCCAAGAATAAGGCATACCAGTAAAAATGCATTTTGTTTCAATTCAATAACCCAATATCATTTAGTTTTTAAATGTTTCTAAGAATAAAAAGAAAATGCAAATAAGATCTACCAAGAAGCATCCAGGCTGGGGCCTCACGGAGCTAGGACTGGAGAGGGTTCCGAAGCTCATCATTTCCAGGCCCTTCTTGTTTCAGCCTGGAGACATGTGACTCCTCCCAAAGATAAAGGACTTCTGAGAAAGACACAGTGACCTCAAACTACAAAGTACAGGACAGTTCCAACTTTTCACCCCATGAACTGTCATACTTTTCCAATGATAAATCCCTAATCACATATACAATTCAGTTTTTCCCCATCAGCCAACAATAGCACTTAAAGCTCCATCCTGGGGGTGCTGCTTTGACAGCCCCCAGTCCAGTTGGCTAGTCTGTATAACACTTAAATATGAAACTGCGCTTTTTCTACACTTTATAAACATGAGTAAAAATGGAAAAATCAAAATACAGAAACTAACTGTAGGCATTCAAATGTACTGAGTCAAACAACACAGGGTATCTGTTATGGCCAAAGAAGCAAATCTTATTTCTCACTGAAAATCCTTAGGCTTAGCCAGAGGACTATGTGCTCAGTTGTCCAAGAAAACAACAATTTGGGCGGGGCACAGTGGCTCACGTCTGTAATTCCAGCACTTTGGGAGGCCGAGGCAGGTGGATCACGAGGTGGATCAAGAAATCGAGACCATCCTGGCCAACATGGTGAAACCCCATCTCTACTAAAAATACACAAATTAGCTGGGCCTGGTGGCGCATGCCTATAGTCCCAGCTACTCGGGAGGCTGAGGCAGGAGAATCGCCTGAACCCGGGAGGCAGAGGTTGCAGTGAGCCAAGATTGTGCCACTGCACTCCAGCCTGGCGACAGATCAAGACTCCACCTCAAAAAAAAAAAAAAAAAAAAA
>NW_022436942.1:66858198-66888058 GCF_009761245.1 Sapajus apella
ATCTAAAAGGTGAGATATTACAGGTGCAGTGGTTCACTCCTGTATTCCCAGCACTTTGAAAGGCAGAGGTGGGTGGATTGCCTGAGCTCAGGAGTTGGAGAACAGCCTGGACAACGTGAGAAAACCCCACCTCTACCAAAAATACAAAAAAAATTAGCCGGGCATGGTGGCACATGTCTGTAGTCCCAGCTACTCAGGAGGATGAGGGCAGGAGGATCACTTGAGCCCAGGAGACAGAGGTTGCAGCAAACCAAGATCACGACACTGCACTCCAGCATGGGTAACAGAGTGAGATTCTATCTCAAAAAAAGTAAATAAATAAAAATTAAAGGTGATATATAATAAAGAGGTATCATACTTTTTAAAGTTTTCAAAGAAGAGAACTACATTTGCATTTTATAATCTATACTCATTTTAGGAATTTCTTACAAAGAAAAGGTGAGGGCCACCTAACATTAAACCTAGGCACTCACTGACAACGTGAAGCAGGAAGTCAGTGAGCATGATGTAGGGCGGAATGTGGCGCTATGAAAACGACTGCCGAAAATCAAGTCTGACAAGAAATAAAATGAGCAAGATATGAACAGCAAAACAGCAACACATAATGAACCTGAAGACAAAAGATAAAATTCCAAAAATTGGGCTGGGTGTGGTAGCTCACATCAGTAATCCCAGCACTTTGGGAGGTTGAAGCAGGAGGATCCCTTGAGACCAGGAGTTTCAGGCTGTACTGAGCTATTAGTACACCACTGCACTCCATCTGAGGAGACAAAGCGAGGCCAAGTCTCTTAAAAAAAAAATCCTATAATTCTCACACCTGTATTAAAGAGAGAGCCTTTTGTGAACTAAAAGATGCCATAATAAGGCCTGTAACTCACTTAAAATATAATAGAAATGATACTACAGAAACTTTGCAGTTACTAAAATGTGAGCTTAGAAGGACTTCAAAATCATCTCTCGCTCTTCAATGACAGAAATATCTATTTCTATTACAGAGATAATCTGCAAGGATGACATGTTTACAATCCTCCACATCTCCCAATTTTCTGCTTATCACCAGTATCCTTAAAAACACAACCACCTCTTTTGGTTCTTGGAGCTTTGAAAAAGCATTGCTGAAGAAACCTCCTTTGGGAAGACAAAGTCAGGCGCTACCTGCCCTGGAGAACATTCGCAACACTCTGGAGCCATATAAAATTGCCAGAGGCGGCAGCTATCTCCCTAAAGTGCACCACAGGAGACCAGACTCAGAAGCTGAATTCTGTGTCTCTCTTCAAAGAGCGGAACACAACTCAAAGAGCCAAATTAATCCTAAGAGGTCTCAAATCAACTGCAGAACTTTTATAGATATGAGTGACCTAGCAATCTTACTTAAAAATTAATCCTTGAATATGTTTCCAAACATTCTTGCTGTATTGATGATCTACTTTTCTTATCAACAACTGGTAAAACAGTATGACTGTTCAAACTTGTTAAGTCTGTTTTTCACTACTTAGTCATATGGAGTAGACAATAAAATTTTATTAATTCTTTGGCAATACTGTTATACCAGGAAATGAAATTACCGGATGCTCAGCTCTTAAAAAGGGATGGGGAACATTTTTATTAAGAACTTCATAAGTCTAGTCACAGGCAAAACTAGCAGTGTCAAAAAACACCTTCACCTGAAGAATTTCAGCCTTCTCTTTTTATCCCATACCTTGGGCAGGCAGAGATTAAATGAACATGTACTTTCTGACAGTGTTTCAAAGGAACATTAAGGGAAAGGAGGAAAATCTCTGGCTCGGATGTCAGACACAAATTTATCTTGACATAGTCACCTACACAGCTAGATCAGTTTGGTCCTCTGGTTTTTGGTTTCTTCATCTATAAAAAATGATTTCTAGGGTCCTATCAGAGTCTACAGAGAATCCTTCTTTCACTGGGACACAGTCCACATCCTCCCAGTAAAACAGACACACCTCACTGCAAACCACATTACTTACTAACATCCACACGGTTATACATATTATGCATATATTCAACTATGAATGCTGAATAGGTCCTTAATCCCAGTCATTCATTTATTCAACAATTATTCATTGGGCTTTGACCATGTGCCTGGCACCATGCTAGACCTGAGAGACACAGCTGTGAGCAAGCAGACCTGGCCCCTGCTCTCATGGAGCTTACAGTCCACTGCAGGAGACACACCACAATCAGATATTCATGCAAACGTTAGCATGCTGCTGTGACTAGTGCTTGAATGTAAAAGTACACAAGGTAACTGAGTCAATAATCGGGGGAACAGAACCAGTCAGAGAAGCAACACTTAAGCTGAAATCAAAGAACGAGAAGTCAACTGGGCAATAAGAGAAGAAAAGTGAGTTCCGCCTGGTAGGAACAACAAAACAAAGAGTCTATATCAAAAGCAAGTACTTGTCAGAATATTACTTAGCCCGCAGGGGCTGGAGCCCAGAGAGCAAGGGTACAAGAGGCTGGGAGGTCAGCAAAACCCAGATCACAGAGGGCTTTCTAGGCCATGTTAAGGATTTTATCTTTACTTGCAGTCTTGGGAGCCATAGGAAATTTTTTAAGTATGAGTATGTGACATAATGAGATTTGCATTTTAAAAGCTCACTCTGAATGAAGCTGGAGAATGGATCTGTAGGTGGGAACATCTGAGAGGATTCAGGGAGGCTAGTTAGGAAGTCACTGCACTTGTCCAGGCCACAAGTAACAGTCCCAGTAGAAACAGAGATGATGGAATCGAAAGGCTAGAAGTCAACTGAATTTAAAACTGTTTCAGATACGAAGGGTGCATCAACAGTGATGTCTAATTTTGATTCATGCAATCAGATGGCTGGGGAGTGCCTTCCTACTTTCTCTTTGGTGTGGAGAAAGACTCACTCACTACCTTTTAGTAGCAGCTCCAAAGAACCTTCTGTTGACAAGTAGGGTACCTGAAAAGAGTAAAACCATGGGAAAAGTACTTTAAAATTTATTTTTTAAAATACAATTACCTTTTCACATTAGTAATTGGATCCATGGCTTTAAAATTACATACTTTTGCCCACAAAAGTATCTGGAGCTTGAAGGAAAACATGTTGAGCATGTTATTTGAAAATGAGGCTCACACCTGTAATCGCAGCACTTTGGGAGGCCAAGGCTGGCAGATCATGAGATCAGGAGTTTGAGACCAGCCTGATCAACAAGGTAAAACCCCGACTCTACTAAAAATACAAAAATTAGCTGGGTGTGGTGGTGCACAACAGTAATCCCAGCTACTCAGGAGGCTGAGGCAGAGAATCACTTGAACCCAGGAGGTGGAGGTTCCACTGCACTCCAGCCTAGATGACAGAGTGAGACTCTATCTCAAAAAAAAAAAAAAAAAAAAAGAAAATGAAAACTAACACTGTTTAAAAGAAAAATCTTCCTATCTTTCCAGAATTCTCAGACATCCTATAGAAATAGGCAAGTATAGCTCTTACAATCTTATTGCACCTTAGGAAAAATCATTTTGTCTGCCTGATCCCTTTTGGTAAAATTACAAAATATTTCCTTATCAGCAAATGCATCTTCTAAAGAGAAGGAACAAAACCCAAAAAACTCAGTATCAGTATCTATAATAGAGTACAAGAAATTGTAAGAATGTAACTCACTGGAGAAAATGTAGTTACTACCAAATAAATACTTTACCACCATTTAATACCTTTAGAAGAAGGTCTTGGGCTCTTCAAGAAGAAAACACCATACATTCAATTTCACCAATAAAATGAAAACACTTCTAGGGAAGTGAAGACAAATAAATACAACCCACTTTCAGAAGAAAACATTTGGGCTAAATATTCTAAGACTGAACACTCTACTACAAGAAGCTTTTAACAGCCTTAGCTGATAAAACTGTAGCCCTAACTCTCACAAATCCATTTTCCTTTGAAACGGTATCAAGGCTGGAAAATTATAATCTTTAATTCTCTATGTTAAATTAATTAGACATCGTAATAGTAACTAAAAGAGAAATTATCTATTCTTCAAATGAAAGTAGAACAAATAATTTTAAAATAATTTTGAGTAGAAGGCCAGCAAAAAGATCCAGGGCTTCCTATCCCTAATTCTTTTTTAAACAACTACATTTATGGTTTATGGTACTCTCTAAAAACTGCCAGAAAAAACACCTACACATACACACACAAATGCAATTACAAACTAATTCATTTCTTGTGACCACTTAACAGGAATACAATACAAACCAAAGTTTACAGTTTTTCAAAGTTTAATAAGTATAAATGAAGTCCTAAGCAATAGAGATTATTTTAACAGTTGAAGTGGTGCACAATTCATCCTATCTTAACACTAGGTTCTTGACAAATTCTCATTTCAAATGAATTCTTAAATACATTAAATCCTTGGGGCTCCAGGAGTCACTCAGATGCCCTAAGACATGCCCTATGATTTCTCTGGCGCTGGGTGGGGAACACCTACAGGTCTACTGCGGACAAACCTGCACCTTACCTCCTCCTCCAGGGAGAACATGAGGCAATGACAATAGCACATTAAAGGATGAGAAACCCGACACAGATAGTGAAGGGAAACAGCTTTTTCAATGGCTACCTTAACTTTAAATCCCCTTGACAGAAATTATGGTTCTTCCCCTCCCTTCCCTTCTCATGCTTCCCAAATATGGGAACGAAAGCATGCTTCCATTGGGATGTTACTTCATTGATTCTAAAGTCAAACTTGATAACCAGGCCAGGCACAGTGGCTCACGCCTATAATACCAGCATTTTGGGAGGCTGAGGCGAGAGGACTGCTTGAACCCAGAAGTTGGAAACCAGCCTGAGCAACACAGGGAGAACCCATTTCTACAAAAATATTAAAACATTAGCCAGGCATAGTGGCATATGCCTGTAATCCCAGCCACTCAAGAGGCTGAGGTGGGAGGATCACTTGAGCCTAGAAGGGCGAGGCTATACTGAGCTTCAATCATACCACTGCACTCTAGCCTGGGTGACAGAGCAAGACCCTGTCTCAAATACACACACACACACACACACACACACACACACACACACACACTTGCTAACCAGAGCTAAAATAGTCATAAGGCATCAATATTTTCAATTTATTCAAGAAATCAATTAAGTAAATTTGCATGAAGTATCAAAATGCTGTGTTAACCTGCTTTTTATCAGGATATATGCTTTAAATAATCAAAACCTCAAAATTTGCTTTACAAATAAAACACGTTTCAATAAAGGAATGTGTATGTATGTCTGTGTGTGTATAAATTTACACATATAAACATCTTGCTAACATATTTATTTATAATGAAAATTATAATGTTAGCTTATAAGTAACATAATTTAATAAGCAAATATTTACAATTAGTAGTCCTAGGCCATAAAATACATCTTTATTCCTTTCATCTTCTAGGAAAATGGAAAGACAATATAACAAGTGTATCATGCAAAGTTGAAATTCAGTTACTCAATTAACATTTATTGAGCAGCTACTGTGCACCGGGCAATATGCTAGGAAATGGAGGCACAAAAAAATGTAAGATATTCTCTGCCTTTAAGAAACATGGAATATAGCAGTATCATAAGGTGTTAATTTTCACAAACTAGAAAATAATTCTGTACTCAATTTCTAGTCATTTAATACCAAATGTAATTAGTATTAGCAAAGAAATCACTAACACTAGTGAAAGTGTAATTTCATCTACTTTCATCTACCTTTATAGCTTTCATGTACCTTTATAACTCCCATAACCAAACAATATTCACACTTTAACATATCGTATCAATGCATAACCTATTATCATGACTTTTCACAATCTGGGCCACCTCATCTACCATCTTCTACTACTCTTCCCTAATTACACCAGTTCTGAGTCACCCCAGTACCATCAGGCCCACCCTCAAGCAGGATCTCACTTTCAGTGTCCCACACACACTGACTCTCCAACGCCTGTGTCCTGAATTCCTACAGAGCTCACAGTCTATACTGCAGAATTCAGCATCAAAGAGTCATATGCTTGAGGGCGGGAGGAGGCTTGTAATGTATTTTTTAAACTTTTACATAATTTAAAAGTAAATCAAAACATTAAGCTTGCCATAACAGACTTTATGCATACGATTTTAATGACACCAGAAAAATCAAGTTCCTAATATATTTTGCATCATAAAATGTTTGAATGAGAAGAGTTCTTTGAAACCAGGTAGTTTAAACCCTTCACAGAAGCACTAACAGAAAGGAGAGGTCAATTATTTCCTACTGTTTGATGAAAAAAGTGGTTGTCTTGATAAGTTTATAAAAGAACAGAAAAGCAGACAAGACCAGTGCCTAGCTCTGGCCAGTACAAGATGCTCCAACTTACAATCACTACTATGCCCTAATCAACTTTCCAAAGGTCACAGAAACCAAACCACTTTGCCAAAACCTAAGACCCTTTCAAGTAGTGAAGTTCCCAAATGGAAAAGGAAAAAAAGGGATCATAAGTATTTTGAAAAACAATTTAGTAGAGTCACTGTTTTGGAGTAACAGGAAGAACCTTTCTAATGCAGGCATGGTTTCTTCCTGATTCCAGGCATCAGGACTAGCCTCCCTACATGGGCTCTGTCTGACTTTCTGCTCAACTTTCCCCTTGAAACCTTGCTGCAATGACTGAATGCAAACGTTTCAAAGAGACAATCTGTTTATCAGTAAAGAACCTCCTCTTTAAAAATATTAACATTGTACACATTACACATCTAAAAGGGTTAAAGGACATGAGTGAAATTATATGAATAAAGCCTGTAGTCATCCAAACCCTGAATAACAATGGTAGTCTAGTAAAAACTGTGATAATCTATGAACACATTAGGGAAATGAATTTGAACCATGTGCTTTGCTACCATGATTTAAAGGATGTCAACTTAACCAGGGTAGTAGAAGCTTCAAATTAAGAGAGAGATGAAGGAAGATGAAGGACATGGAAGGCCAGCACAGACCTACAGGGCTGCAGTGGCATGAGGCCTCTGGACGACACACGGTCTGCACAAGGAGGCTCTTGGGGCATGTGGCATGAGTCTTTACTTCTCTCTACCAGCTCCCAAGATCCAGAATTCCGCTATAACTACTGATAATTTCAAAAGCTGCTGTGACTTAAACAGATTCTTTCAGATTCCTTCAGTCTAGGCTAGGAACGTACCCAACACTTATAACGCTGAATCAACACAAAAAATGAGTAGATAGAAATTACTACTAACAGATCTGAGTTCCAAATAACTGAGTTAGACTCTGGAGCACAACCTAGTCTTGAGTTGGGGACCAAATGTACACACTGCCTGCCTCCAAAACAGAAATTTCATCTGGGCTCTTGCTCATTCACTTTCAGAGAAACACATGGTTCATAACCATCCTTTGATGGTTGATATGTTATTTGTTCCACTCAACAAAGTAATTCAGTCCACTGCATTCAAGACATTGTCATAATGCATAAAAAGATCAAACTAGCAGTCTTAGAGAGAAAAAAGAAGACTTCCAACTTATCTTTTCCTATGGTAGCACTGTAAAGCAACAGTGGCCCACAAAAGAGAAAGACTAAAAAACAGTTACTCTATTTGTAAAACAGACAATGTGCATCTTATTAAATATCACCCCCAAAGAACTGTGGCCAGCCCTCATTGGCTCCAGACTCTCTCTTGCTTGCCAAGAAAAACCAGGATGACAATGTTAAGCTAAAGATACTACTAACCACAAAATTAATTCACCAACTAGCTTCTAAAGTGGCTAGTTTCCTAATAAATCCCTCTGCTTAACAGAGATGACAGCACAGGTTCACATGTGTTCCTCACTCCCTACTCCAGCCACAACTGAGTTTTTATGATAATAAATCAGTCAATTCTTTAAGTTCCTAAGAATGAAAGGAATTAGAATCTTCAACTAGAAAAGAATGCTTGGCCATTATGAAAAGGAATTTAAGTATCTTTCCTGTAAAGTAGGCAAATCATGGTGATTAAACATTTGTCATAAGAAAGAGGTGCTTGTGAATTTTGTCAAGCACCCCTATGATGTCAAGAGTGGAAAATACACCCCAATGGCTTCACTCTCCCAACACTTCCTTTCCCATGTATGTCTACTATGGTCTCTCATGAAATGAAAAATCTACAGCTTTGTTTATCCAGAAAGAAGACCTCAGCAGTTGTTGAGACATGGGGACACATATCCAATTCCACAATGAAGCAAGAAAGGCTCTTACATCAAACCACCATGTGACAGGACCTGCAGTCTGTCTTCGTTTCCCAAAGACAGAATGACCACACTGTGAAACAATAATCAACTTTTGCTAATCCTAAGTGGTTTTCATTACATCTGTTACAATCTATATATTAACAGCTCCAGTACCAAGCCTGTGTAGTTCCTGTCTAAACCTGGTGTTTTCAAATACAGACGGCCTACTAATGACAATTTTTCTGGCAAGATGCAATGCAAAGGCATCTTTGCAATAATAAATGGTCTTCCAAATAGAAGACAAATCTTTAAAACCACTGCTTACTAATGGTCAGATTATAAGATTGAGGAAATTTAAAAGGATCAATAAAATATTATCATGGAGCTTTACATTAAAAACAGAAAATCAAGTTTATCAAAGGTTTATCCAAGAGATATCATGTATTTTCAAGTTTCCTAAAAATGCATCTAAAAATCCTTCTAAAAACCTAGACCAAGTTTCACAGTTTAATACATGCACAACCTGAACATGTGGGAAAAAGCAACAACAACATAGGTATGAGCTACCAAAAGTGATTAACTGAAGAAAACCCTGTGAAGAGGCTCAGTTTGTAGATCTGGCAAAAGACCGCGGCAAAAGGTTAAAAGAATGGAACTGTTGCACTGTGTCAAAGACTAAAAAGGGAAAGCCACGTCAGGTTCACATTGTTAAACAAAAAATCCACACTATGCTATAAATCCACACTACTAACTATAAAACTTAATTAACACTACACATGCAATGAGGTAGAGGTGGGGTGGGGGGAAGAAAGGGACAGTTAAGTTCCTGATCCTGGGTAAATCTGTCAAGCTCCTGCCACCAATCTCCCCTCATCTGTAAAATGAGGAATAGATCAGCTCACAGTGCTTCCTGCTCTGGCTGTGATTCAGAGTCACCAGGGAACTCAAGCCCAGGCAGCTGGGTTCATAAAGGTCCACAGATGATCGTCACAGGGCAGTCAAGAATGACGACCTCTGGACCTGAGTAATAATCTCCCAAATCTCCCTAAAATGATATATTCTTAAAAAGATGGTGACATACTGATGCCAAATATAATTCATTATCCATAGATTTTAAAAAAGAAATGTAGATTGCTTGACCAAAGGGTAACATATACAACTGCCTTCCACAACAAAGGTATAGGCCTTCCAACTCCCATTTATATTCCAGTCTCTCTCTCTCACTCTGACCTTCGCATTAGATTAGTTACTCATTACTGCACTGCAACAAACGTGAAGAACTGTGTTTTTGTTATTAATGTAGGATCCAAATGACAGGCCTAATTTAACATCTCATAAAACTACAGAGGCTCTTTTCCCCACACAGAATGTTATACTTTATCACATTGTAACCAGAAGAGTATCTCAAGCACTGCAGCAATCTCCTTCAAATCCTAAAAAAAAAAAAAAAAAAAAAAAAAAAAATCGATCTTTTACTAAGAACTAACCTTTTCCTTAAAATGGACAGACAGGCAGGCAGAGAGGCTGAATACACAGATCTGAATAGAGAAGACTGTCTGAATAGACATTTCCAATTCAGAGAGATGCAAAAACACTGAAGGTGTTTTTGTTTGTTTGTTTGTTATTGTTTTTTGTTTTTTTTTTTGAGACGGAGTTTCACTCATGTTACCCAGGCTGAAGTGCAATGGCGCGATCTCGGCTCACCGCAACCTCCGCCTCCTGGGTTCAGACAATTCTCCTGCCTCAGCCTCCTGAGTAGCTGGGATTACAGGCACACACCACCATGCCCAGCTAATTTTTTGTATTTTTAGTAGAGACGGGGTTTCACCATGTTGACCAGGATGGTCTCGATCTCTTGACCTCGTGATCCACCCGCCTCGGCCTCCCAAAGTGCTGGGATTACAGGCTTGAGCCACCGCGCCCGGCCTCACTGAAGGTGTTTTTAACACCACCTTCCTATCCTAAAATTGGACATTTTTTGCCCTCTTTGGTGACTCAACTTTGATTCAAAGTCTAAAATCCTCAGGTGGGAGTGGGAATATTAATAGCTTAATGTCAGATGTAAAATGTATTAAACTTACTCTATTTGCTTCTCTGCAATTCCATTCATTAACAGACATTTAAGAGTGAAGAGAGGGAACAGGAATGTATTCAGTACCTACTCTGTATTAGGTACTTCATATTATTTTCCTCGCTTAATCTTGTCAATGAGCCTGCAAGGTAAGCCTTTTGCATCTCCTCCCTACAGAGGAGGAAAGTGAAGCTCAGGAGGTGAGGGAAGTGCCAAAGTCACAGCTAGCAAGAAGCGGAGCCGAAAGTGAAGCCCTGCTCAATCTGTCTGTAAAGGCCTGCATCTTCATGGCCTCAGTTCCCCTACATACAAAACTCTCTTAGTACGAGAACTACAGAAGGTACACATAGCTCACTGTCTCTAATTAGACAAAAAAGTTGACAGTTTTCTTTCTCTTCTGTACTACCTCGCCACAATCCAAGCTTTAACGAACACAAAAAAAGAAAATGTATACCAAAATGGCCAACAGGCTTCTCCCAATTCTCAGAAAGGTGCTATGCGAATTTTTTTTTTTTTTGAGATGGACCTTCCTCTGTCACCCGGGCTGGAGTGCAACTCTGTCGCCCAGGATGGAGTGCAACTCTGTCGCCCAGGATGGAGTGCAATGGTGCAGTCTTGGCTCACTACAGCCTTCACCTCCCGAGTTTCAAGCAATTCTCCTGCCTCAGCCTCCCAAGTATCTTGGACTACAGGTGCATGCCACCATACCAGGCTAATTTTTGTATTTTTAGTAGAGACAGGGTTTCACCATGTTGGCCAGGCTGGTCTCAAACCCGTGACTTCATGATCCGCCCACCTCAGCCTCTCAAAGTGCTGGGATTACAGGAGTGAGCCACCATGCTCAGAGTGAAATATTTTTAATTAAAGCGTTTTTAAAATGAACATAAGAACATAAAATATAAAGAATACTAACTTGAGTCAGAGGCCCCAAGAGAAGAGAGCATGAACAAAAGAAAGAAGAAGCTGGGTGTGGTGGATCACACCTGTAATCCCAGCATTAGCACTTTCAGAGGCTAAGGCAGGAGGCTTGCTTGAGTCCAGGAGTTCAGGACCAGCCTGTGTAACATAGCAAGACTCCATCTCTACAAAACATTTTTTAAAAAAATGAATGAAAAGAAAGTATACACCCTTAAAATTCAATTTACAACCATTCTCATGAGTGTGACAGGGTAGTTCCAGTACTAACTGACTGAATACTATCACGGTTTGCCTGTATGCATTTGATGTGACTAAATTGTGTTCCCTGGCCATGTGCCTTACTGAGAAGATTATGCACCAGTCATTACTGTTCATCGGGGGAAAGAACCTGGCCGAGAATGTTCTGTCCTTGCGGAAATGTTTTAAACACTCACTTTTAAATCTGAGCACTTTTTGGTAAGAGCTGGACTTGTATGCCAGAAAGGCAAAGGGAATTACCCCATTCATGTCATTTCAACATAGGCAGTAAAGACATTTATGATAATCAGAGAAACCCACTGACCTCAGGATCTTTACAGTTAACTTCAATAAATAATCACTCATTCAGCAAATATCAGTAAGCACTAATGACCAAGCTATGAACAAGAGAATCTCAGTCTGCCTTCCATGTGAATTGCTCTATTGTATTCCGCCTTGTATCGAAAAGCACCTTTCAGACTACAAGCTCAAATTCGGGTCCAGTTACTTGTAGTAAACAGTTATCGCGAATGTATAATACATGACGGCCCGGACAAATGTCTGCCTGTGAGATGAAGTTTTCATGGAGGAAAAACATCATGATCAACGTCCCAAAGGACAATTGGGATTCTAGAAGTAGAAAGGGGGTGGAGTAATAAGTTCATCACAAGATTTGAAAACTGGGATGTTTCGGGGAGTGACACTGGAGATGAAGACACAGGAAGGGAAATAGAAATAAGGCAGGCTGAAATCAGAGCCCACCTGAATCCACACCTCATTAAGAAGTCTGAACTTCATTCTGTGGGTAAAGGTGAGGCTGCCAGAGGATTTGAACAGGTGAACAGCATGTTGCCTGATGAATCCTTTTTGATCTACAGCCTATCTTAAAATGAATTAATTCAAACCTTTGGCCGGGAACAGTGGCTCACGCCTGTAATCCCAGCACTTTGGGAGGCCAAGGTAGGTGGATTACCTGAGGTCAGGAGCTTGAGACCAGCCTGACCAACATGGAGAAATGCCATCTCTACTAAAAATACAAAATTAGCTGGGCGTGGTGGTGCAAGCCTGTAATCGCAGCTACTCCGGAGGCTGAGGCAGGAGAATTGCTTGAACCTCGAAGGCAGAGGTTTTGGTGGGCCGAGATTGCACCATTGCACTCCAGCCTGGGCAACAAGAGTGAAACTCTGTCTCAAAAAAAAAAAGAAAAAAAAAAGAAAACTAGATATTCCTATATATTCTATAGGGGAATGCATATTTAGAAAAAAAAAAAAAAGAAACCTTTCCCCAGTCCTTTCACATTTGGGTTTTAATTTATATAACCAAAATATTATTGATGAGGGTGTGGTTTAAGGTCTAATTTCTAACCAGTAAGACTCCATTATGCATAAATTGGAAATCATCAAAATTTAAAATGTCTGTGCCTAAAAGGGGACACCATCAAGAAACTGAAAGGACATGTCAGAATGCAAGAAAATTTTTGCAAATCATACAGCTGATAAGGCACTTGAATCTAGAATATATGAACAACATTTATAATACCAATAAAAAGACAACCCCTTAAAAAATGGGCAGAGCATTTGAATAGACATTTCTCCAAAGATTACATACACAATTATGTTCACCAATCACATGAAAAGATGCTCAACATCATTACTCATTAGGAAACACATGGCTAGAATAAAAAAGAGAGTAACAAGTGTTGACAAGAATGCGGAAAATTTAGAACATTCATATACTCTTGTGAATACTGTAAAATGGTGCAGCCGCTTTGGAGGAGTCTGGCAGTTCTTTCGATCGAGTTACCTTACAACCCATCAATTACATTCCTAGATAAATAAGAGAAATGAAAACATATGTTCACTGCATTATTCATAATAGCCAAAAAGGGAAAATACCCAAATGTTCATGAACTGATGAATGGATAAACAAAATACAGCATAATCACACAATGGAATATTATTTGACCACTAAAAAAAAGAATGAAGTGCCCAGGCGCAGTGGCTCATGCCTGTAATCCCAGTACTTTGGGAGGTCGAGGCAGGCAGATGACCTGAGGTCAGGAGTTCGAGACCAGCCTGGCCAACACAGTGAAACCCTGTATCTACTAAAAATACAAAAAATTAGCCAGGTATGGTGGTGAGCACCTGAGATCCCAGCTATTCGGTAGGCTGAAGCAGGACAATCACTTGAATCTGGGAGGTGGAAGTTGCAATGAGCTGAGATTGTACCAGTGTACTCTAGCCTGGGCAAGAGAGCAAGACTCCATCTCAAAAAATAAAAATAAAAAAAGAATAAAGTACTATATAATACTACAACATACATAAACCTTGAAAATATGCTAAATAAGGGCAAGACACAAAAGACTGCATATTGTATGATTCCATTTATACGAAACATCGAAACAGGCAAATCCATAGAGAAAGTAGATTAGTGGTTGCCTAGGGCTGCGGAGGCCAGGAACTGGTGAGGAAGGACTTCTAAGGGATATGGGGTTTCTTTTTTAGGGTGATGAAAATGTTCTAAAATTGACTGTGATGACAGCTGCACAACTCTGTGAATATACCAAAAACCATTGAACTGTACACTTTAAATGAGTGAACTGTATGGCATGTCTAAATGAAGCTGTTATAAAACGAACAAAATTCCATTCTGCACTCAGAAAGGAGTACAGAATCTTGTTCAATCACTTTAAAGGATCTGAACTAGGGCAAAGAAAACCCAGAGAGATTCTGTTACTTAACATTCTAGGTACTAGGTCATACTGAAATATTCATGAAGAATTCCATGTTTTAATACAGAAAAGGTATCTTAAGTTTAAAAAGACATACAAGTGTCAGAAAAAAGTTTCCATAATCCAAGGAGAGGATAACACAGAGAAGTCATAAATAGAAAACAAACTTAAGAGGTTTTATCACATGGATGTGTACCTTGAAAATGCAAGTAGCTCTCAAATTTATTATTGCTCCACCCCTGGAAAAGAGGTCAAAGGTAAAACAACCCAATTAATAATATGTTTCTAAAATACCAGCTTGTGACAAATCAAAATATGAGAAATTAATATTTTGCCATCATAAAGACACTCACCGACATACCCATTTACATTACTAAGAACTGATATTTATCCTTTTGAATATTCCACCTCGTAGGCATTAGAGTGACTCTCCTCCTCATGGTTGGAGTGGATCCCAGAAGTAACAGATAAGTTAAACATAAAACTTATCAAAAAAAACCCAGCAGTGTTTAAAAAACTGCTATTCACCAACACTGAATCTAATCCTTAACTATACATAAATCAACATAAATGCTGATTAGCACAATATGCCAGCAAAGTAACAAAGGATCATGAAAAATTCAATATTGTGTGCAGTGATGTTTCATTGGTATGTGTATCTATTAAAATTCATCAGGCTTTAATGTACCTTCCACAGTAATCAAAAATAAATATGGACAAGATACGTTCTATATTTGGCAAAAATGTATGTACCTGACCTTTATACCAAATCTTTGTTCAATCCTCAGTACACACGACTACCATCTACCACAAAACACTGCGTTTCAAGACCTAATGTACAACACAATTCTCAGTTTTTTGTTTTTTTTGTTTTGAGACAGAGTCTCGGTCTGTTGCCAGGCTGGAGTGCAGTGGTGCGATCTCGGCTCACTGCAACATCCGCCTCCCGGGTTCAAGCAATTCTCCTGCCTCAGCCTCTCGAGAAGCTGGGACTACAGGCGCACACCACCATGCCTAGCTAATTTTTGTATTTTTAGTAGAGACGGAGTTTCACTATATTGGCCACGATGGTCTCTATCTCCTTACCTCGTGATCCACCCACCTTGGCCTCCCAAAGTTCTGGGATTACAGGAGTGAGCCACCGCGTCCAGCCAATTCTCAGTTTTATCTCACTTTTTTTCCCTACTTATTTATGCAATCTCTCAGATCCGATGTTTACTATTATTATGCTTCATAACCAAACATTATAACTGTGAAATATACCTCCAAGCCAAAAATATTCGTTTCCTTAAATCATCTGAAGTGTACAGAATCAAGTCCAAAATAGATTTTGCACATTTCTTCAGTTTTACAGGGAATGCAGAAAGTGAATTAATATTAAACAGATATCTTCACAATTGAACAGACGGTACAAAGTAACTGCTTATACTTAATCATGTTTCTGTCTATTCTAGCAGGCCCTGGTGTCAGGAGAACGTTCTGCCAGATAAGGACAATGAGATGCATTATTATATAGACTGACTAAGCCCGACAAGTACTGTTTTAGAATGTAATCTCAAGCAGAAAGGCTGCAGTAAGAGGGCCTAATATTTTGTGATAACTATTTCCAAAAGTAAATATATTCGCCACCCAGTACCAGTTTATTAAACACACACTACAGTCAATTCTTTTCAAATGTCTTATAGGAGAGAAAAGCCTTTGTATCTCACTATGCTGGGGGAAATGAACAACTTGCAATTTGCTTCGCACTCTAAATCCCACGTTTGCAACGAACGTGTAGAGCAAGCACTTCAGACACCACAGAACAAGGGCAGCCTACATTACGGCCAAATATAGGATGTGTTTCTAAACCGTGATGCAGTAAAGCCTACGATTCCTTTTCCAGCGTTCAAAATCCTTTGAACACTCCCAAAAAAGGATGGCAGGGCCAGCGCCTCCTTCCCAGAGGAAGCCCCTTTCTTCTCGGCTCTCTCCGCAGCCTGCCACTTCCCCCAACACATTCAAATCATTTGAGAGACGGAGAGCTGGGGAGCGTGCGCCGGTGGGGACAGGCGGGAGAGCTCGGTTTCTGCATTCCCACCCTCCACATTCGACCTCACCCTCAGTCATTTCGGCGCAGCGGGGCCCCACCTGCACCTAGCTCGTTTTTCCTGCGTCCCTCGCCAGCTGCCCCGCTATTAGGGGAACACACCTCTGAATCATCCAGTTCACTCGGACGCCCCGGGCCCCCGACCCGACAGCCTTCCTGCTTCGTTCCTCCCCTCCCAAACCCCAGCCAGTCCCAGCCCTCTGCTCCCTCCGCCAGGCTCAGCCGCGTCCCAAGCCGCTCCCACCCACATTACTCCAGCTCCAGCCCTGCCCCGCCCTGCCTGACCCCCAACCGAGATCTGCAGGGCCCAGAGCTGGCCTCGCACCCAAAGCCAGACAACCCGGAGGCCAGGCGGCCGCCCTCGCTCCTACCGACTCAAGGCCCAGCTCGCCCCGGCCCCACGTGAGCCCGGCCCCTGCTCGCCCCCACCCATTCGCTCCCTGGGGCGGCCCAAACCCCGTCCCCAGGCCTGGAGCCCCTGGCCTCTGCGCCTCGCCCCGAGCAGCCCTTCCGCTCCCAGCACCTCGCCCAAGCAGGCGATCCCTGACCCCTAAAAGCCTTCCTTGGGCAGCCGTGTCCCACCTCGGCCCGCGGCTCCGCACCCGGCCAGAAGCGTTCCGGACTTCGAAAGCCTCCTCCCCACAGGGACCCTGATTCACGCTCCCCACGCCAGCTGGTTCTGTCCCCAACTCCCTTTCCCCGAGACCCCGACAGCATCTCCCGGCCCTAACACCTTGCACCCCGGTCCGTGGACCAGCGCCCCGCGCGCCCGCCCAGCCCTGTCCCTTCCACCTGGCCCTGCCCCTCGCCCCGCGGGCTCCTGTCAGCCGGCGCGGGCACATGCTGAGAGGACAGGTCCGCCCGCTCCGCTCGCTCTCAGGCTGCCCCGCCGGGCGCGCGTCGCTCACCCGGGCCGAGGTGCCTGAGGCGCCGCCGCCGAAGTCCCCGCTGCAAAGCCGGGCGAAGCCTCCAACTGCTGCCGCCTCCCGCCTGGCACTGAGCGCCGTGCGGGGGAGGGGCACGGGCAGCCGCCACCGCCCCCGCCGCCGAGCGTAGGCCCCGCCCCCGCGCGGCGCGGCGCCCAACCAGGGCTGCCAGGCCGCGATGCGCCACGCCCACTTCCGGGAGGGGAAGCCCGCTTCCCACCCCACGTTCCACGCTTCGCTACGCCCCCTCTGGTCACGCCGGGGGATGCAGGTGGGCCGCGGAGGCAGGCAGTGCCCAAGCGCAAGCCCCGCTCTCCAGTTATCTCAGTGGCTGGAGGGCCACGCCCACAAGCGCCTCCAAGCCACGCCCACTGATCCTTAGACCCTGGAGAGGGGTTCTCAGAGCCCCGCCCACTGACCCGCTTGGCTCTGCAAGGCCACGTCCCCTGGCTCCTCGAAGATTCCCCCAGAGCCCCTTAACATAGGAACATTAGCTCCTCTGAACCCCGCGCACTGCCTATCCAAGTCCTTAAACCAGCCTCTGGTTCCCTAAGCACTGCTTCAGAACTCACCCAGCCGCCTCACAAAGCCCCGCCCCGTCTTCCAGAAGCCCCGCCCAAGGGCCGCAACCCTATTCCTAGCACCTCAAGCCCCGCCCACTGCCAGCCTCAACGCTTAAACCTCAAGCCCCGCCCCGAACTCTCGAATCCCCTCCTCTGGCTCCCGAGGCTCCGCCCCGGCTCCGTCACACCCTCCCACCATCTCCCTGAGGACTGCCGAAGTTCCAGCCCTCCCTGAACCGTCCATTGTCACATTCCTAGTGCAGGGTGGCCGCCCCTGGGCTGGGCCACACCCACGTAACCCCAAAGAGGGCCTGGGATTGACCCCATTTCGCAGGTGAGGGAATGGAAACTTCAGGGTCCCTCCCTTCCTTTCCCTGGCCAGAGTCCCTTCATAACTGGGCGGCCCAGGCCTGAAAGTCGGAGCACGGGATTTGAGCCTCAGCTCTGCTGGTCGTCAGACTGTGTGACCTGAGGCATTTCTCTTACCTCTCTGAGCCTGAATTCCCTAATCTTTAGCATGAAGAAGTTGTCCTGTTACTTAGCCAAAGTCCCTTTCTGAAATACCAAGCTCTGAAATACCAAGATTTGAGGAAACAGAGCCTGGGGAACCGAATCGACTGAGGGGTAGTACTATTTACTTCCCAAAGCAAGGCATCTTTGCCATTCACAGGGGGATTTTTCATTTTAAGCTTCAGCCTCAGAAACGTGTGTTATATAAATCAAACTCGACCTGAACTAAGACAGCTATCACAGCAAATTACTTATCCTAAGAGCTTCTTAATCTGTAAAATGGGGATAATAGCAGCCCCTCCCTCACAGGGTTTCATGAGATCATATTAGCAGCCGCGATCATGGCATTACTTTTTGCCATTAAAAGGAATGGCAAAAACCGCGATTACTTTTGCACCAGCATAATAGTCATATACTTAGAAGTGTTCCTAGCTTGTGATAAACCCTCAACAGACAGTGCCTGTTGCTGCTACTGCTGGGACTCAACAGAATGAAAGGATGGGTTTCATTTTGTCTTCAACTAGCCACTCCTAATAGGAGGAATTCAACACCCTTCCTGCAGCAAGATTTGCCATTCACTTCATTTAAATGAGATAACACCTATTATAGTGCCTGCCATATGGTGAGGCTCAAAAACAATGCACTAGTTTTTGTTAGTTTGTTTGAAACAGAGTCTTACTCCATATCGCTCAGGCAGGAGTGCAGTGGGGCAGTCCACAGCTCACTGCAGCCCCGACTTCCCAGGCTCAAGCAATTCTCCCACCTCGGCCTTCCACGTAGCTGAGACTACATGCAGGCACCACCATGCCCAGCTAAATTTTTTAAAATTTTTTTGTAGAGGCCAGGCACCTGTAATCCTAGCACTTTGGGAGGCAGTTCATGAGGTCGAGAGATCAAACCATCCTGGCCAACATGGTGAAACCCCATCTCTCCTAAAAATACAAAAAATAGCCAGGTGTGGTGGCATGTGCCTGTATCCCCAGCCACTCAGGAGGCTGAGGCAGGAGAATCACTTGAACCCGAGAGGTGGAGCTTGCAGTGAGCAGAGATGCCACTATACTCCAGCCTGGGCGACAGAGCAAGACTCTGTCTCAAAAAAAAAAATTTTTTTTTGTAGAGATGAAGTCTTGCTCTGTCGCCCAGGCTGGTCTCAAACTCCTGAGCTCAAGAGATCCTCCCACCTCAGCCTCCCAAAGTGCTGGGATTACAGGCATGAGCCACTGTGCCCACAGTTCACTAGTTTTGAACAATAGAAGTTGACTTTTTAAAATTCACTGGTTAATTAAGTTAATTAATTAAACAGGGGCATTGATAGAAGTGAGTCCTGAGTGCTTTGGGGAAAATGAAGATTGATAAATTGCTTTGAGTTCCAACTGGAAACCACTGAGTAAGCTGGCTTATTCTTTGGAAACAGATTATTGCTAACATTTATCCGTCACTTACATATGCTAGGCACTATCTGAGTGCTTTACATGCAAAATTTTTCTGAAATTTCTCAACAATCCTATGGCCGCAGAAATAATTCTTTTTTTTTCCTTTTTTTCTTTTTTTGAGGCGGGATCTCACTCTTTTGCCCAGGTTGGAGAGCAGTGGCTCGATCTGGTTCACTGCAGCCTGTAACTACCAGGCTCGAGCAATCTTTCCACCTCAGCCTCCCGAGTAGCTAAGACTACAGGTGCACACCACTTTGCATACTAATATTTTTACTTGTTGTACAGATGGGGTCTTGTTTTGTTGCCCAGGCTAGTCTCAAATTCCTAGGCTCAAGATATCCTCACACCTTGGCCTCCCAAAGTGCTGGAATTACAGGCATGAGCCACCACACCCAACCCAGAAAGGATTTCTAATCCCCACCTATAAAGGTGAAGAAACTGAGATTCAGAGAAGTTAAATTCCTTGTCCAAGTCACATGGCTTGAACCACATAGAACCCACATCATCTAAATGCAGAGGCTGCAATCTTAGCCAGTTAGTCATTACACTAAACTGTCTCTGTGGCAGCAAGACAGAACAGAAAAACCATGGACTTTGTATTCTGACTGGTTTAGGTTTAAATCCAGGCTCCACCTATTACTCATTGTGTGACGTTGAGCAAGTCACTTCCCCTCTCTGAGCCCTAATGTCCTGGTCTATATATCACCAGGATCATGTAAATGCTTACTCCAGGAAGCGGTTTTGAATATTCAGGAGTGTAGATGCAATGAATTAGGACATGGCAAAGCACCCAACACAGTGCCCAGCACGAAGTAGGTGTTTTAAAACATGCTGATGATTAAAAATCGCAGGGTTCTCACTAGGAGTGATGGCTTACACCTGTAATCCCAGCACTTGGGACGCTGAGGTGGGCAGATTGCTTGAGGTCAGGAGTTCAAGACCAGCCCGGCCAACATGGTGAAACTCGTTCTCTACCTAAAATACAAAATTTAGCTGGACATGGTGGCACATGCCTGTAATCCCAGCTACTCAGGAGGCTGAGGCAGGAGAACCACTTGAATCCGAGTTTGGAGGTGGAGGTTGCAGTGAGCCAAGATAGCACCACTGCACTCCAGCCTGGGAGACAGAGTGAGACTCTGAAAAAAATAAACCAGAAAAAAAGAAATTAAAATTAAAATTAAAAAATCTCAGGGTTCTATGAGATCATAGATAAATGATGAAATTAGAAGTGATGAAATGATAATGATGAAATTAGAAGTAAGATTTTCCATGACATCAATTGCCCCACCAGATCATACCACCAGAAAGCAGCCATAAAATATGCTACAAAAGATCTCAAGGCCTTCATCTTCCCATTGCCTCTTTCAGTTCCTAGTCTTAGCCCTGCATTTGGTGAAGTCATTCATTCCTGCACCGGAAGCACCCAGTGCCAGAACCAACGCCATGTCACTCTCACTCCATACCTACCCCAAATGCGGTCAGCTGAGAGCTGCTACTTCCAGAAACAGGAAAAGTGCATAACTCTTTGCTGGGAGAAAACTCCATCATCTTGTTGTTCTTGAACCTACAGCGATTACTTTGTGGGCCTGAAAGAAAACTTGGCTCTGTCCAAGCTGGCCCTAAAGGGAGGAATCCAGGTCCAGGTGAGATGCTGGATTTAAGAGTTTTCTCCTGCTCTCAAAAGCTGATTTCTAAAGTGGCCCAAGACAGATGCTAGATGCAGAGAAATTTAATGATCAGGAAAAATGAGAATGATTCCAGACCCCACATGATATAGATGCCAGCTCATGTATGAAGAGGAAAGAACTGTGGGCCCAGCATCCAGAGGCTCCTTAGCAAATCACTTTTCTATTTTTTCTGAGTACCAAATGGGGACATTTGTTTTAGGTTGCTAGGGCAACCTAGAAGCTCAGTGAATTACCCTGTGGAGGCATTAACAAATAATAATATTATTAAATAAATGAGACTGGAAATCCTTAGAGTAATCTCAGTGGGCAAAAACCCTAATTGAGCAATAGAAGACAACAAAGCTTGAGAGTATTAAAATTCACTCTACATTGATAAATCTTCATTCTCACTGCTTTGGGTACTTCTTTATGCAAAACAGAGACTAGAAAAATACTGAATGATTGACCAGCTACAGACAAATGCCTTTTTTGAAATTAAAATTTTAATTTTGAGATAATTGTAGGTTCACATGCAAGTGTAAGAAATAATACAAAGAGCCGGGAGCAGTGGCACGCACCTGTAATCCCAGCTACCTGGGATGCTGAGGCACAAGAATCGTTTGAACCCAGGAGGTGGAGGTTGCAGTGAGACAAGCTCACGCCACTACATCCCAGCTTGGGTGACAGAGCAAGACTCTGTCTCATTAAAAACAGAAAGAGAGAGAGAGAGAACACGTGTGTCCAGGTGCAGTGGCTCACACCTGTAATCCTAGCACTTTGGGAGGCCAAGGCAAGTGGATTGCTTGAGCTCAGAAGTTTGAGACCACCGTGGGCAACATAGTGAAACCCCATCTCTACAAAAAATTTAGTAAAAAATAACCAAAAAAGGGGTGGAGAGCAAGGGGAAGGTTAGGAGAAATACCTGATGTAGATGATGGGGTGATGGATGCAGCTAACCACCATGGCATGTGTATACCTATGTAATGATCCTGCATGTTCTGCACATGTACCCTAGACTTTAAAGTACAATAAAAAGAAAAGAACCAAAAAAAGAGAGAGATCACACATACCCTTTACGCAGCTTCCCCCAATGGTAGCATCTTGCAAAACTATAATACATTATAACCTGGATATTGACACTGATACAGTCAAGATAGAAAATATTTCCATCACCACAAGGATGCTTCATGTTGCCCTTTGGTAGCCACATCCACTTCCACCTTCCATTCACCCCCTCAAGCCCTGACAACCACTCATCTGTTCTACATTTCTATAATTTTGCCATTTAAATAATGTCATATAAGGCTGGGCACAGTGGCTCACGCCTATAATCCCAGCACTTTGGGAGACTGAGGTGGGCGGATGACCTGAGGTCAGGAGTTTGAGACTATCCTAGCCAACATGGCGAAACCCCGTCTCTACTAAAAATGCAAAAAAAAAATTACCTGGGCGTGGTGGCAGGTACACCTGTAGTCCTAGCTACTCGGGAGGCTGAGGCATGAGAACCACTCGAATCCCCGAGCAGCTGAGGTTGCAGCGAGCTGAGATCACGCCACTGCACTCCAGCCTGGGCAACAGAGCCAGACTCCGTCTCAATAAAAATAATAATAACAACAAAATCAGGAAATAGCTAAATAAATTATGGAACAACCCTAACGCAACTGTTAAAAATAAAGTGTTAAAGACTAGTAAAATGAAAAATAATTATGTTACAGTGTTAATTTTAAAAAAGAATGTCATATAAATGGAATCACATAATACGTAACCTTTTGGAATTGGCTTTTTTCACTCTGCATAAATCTCTGGAGATGCCTCCAGGTGATTGCACATGTAAGTAGTCTGGTCTTTATTATTGCTGAGTAGTGTTCCACGGTACAGATCCACCACGGCTTAAATATTCACCCACTGAAAGACATATTGCTTGACCTTTTCACCCACTGAAGGACATAGGTTGGAGCTATTATAAATAAAGCTGGTATAAATGTTATAAACATTCATGTACAGCTTTTTGTGTGAACATACATCTTCATTTCTCTGTGAAAAATTCCCATGAGTCCAATTGCTGGGTTATATGGTAGCCATATGTTCAGTATTTTAAGAAACTGTCAAACCATTCTCCAGAATGGTTGTACCATTTCACGTCCCCACCTACCAGCAATCTATGAGTGATCCAGTTTCTTTTTTTTTTTTTTTTTAATTGAGACCGAGTTTCGCTCTTGTTACCCAGGCTGGAGTGCAATGGTGCGATCCCGGCTCACCGCAACCTCCACCTCCTGGGTTCAGGCAATTCTCCTGCCTCAGCCTCCTGAGTAGCTGGGATTACAGGCACGTGCCACCATGCCCAGCTAATTTTTTGTATTTTTAGTAGAGACGGGGTTTCACCATGTTGACCAAGATGGTCTCGATCTCTTGACCTCGTGATCCACCCGCCTCGGCCTCCCAAAGTGCTGGGATTACAGGCTTGAGCCACCGCGCCCGGCCTAGTGATCCAGTTTCTATGCATCTTTGCCAGCATTTGGTGTTGTCACTATTTTCACTTTAGCCATTCTGATAGGTATAGAGTAATATCTTATTGTGGTTTTAATTTGCATTTTCCTGATGGTTAAGATTGTTTAAAATCTTTTCATGTTCTTATTTGCTATTTATTTATTTATTTTAAAAATTTTATTCCTTTTTTCTGAGACAGAGTCTCGCTCTGTCACCCAGGCTGGAGCGCAGTGGTGTAATCTCAGCTTACTGCAATCTCCGCCTGTTGGGTTCAAGTGATTCTCCTGCCTCAGCCTCCCAAGTAGCTAAGATTTCCAGCATCCACCACCATGCCCAGCTAATTTTTGTATTTTTAGTAGGGATGGGGTTTCATCATGTTGGCCAAGCTGGTCTTGAACTTTTGACCTCAAGCAATCCACCTGTCTTAGCCTACCAAAGTGCTGGGATTATAGGAATGAGCCACTGCACCTGGCTCTTATTTGCTATTTATATGTCTCTTCATGTCTTGCTAATTTTCTTTTCTTTTCTTTTCTTTTCTTTTCTTTTTTAGACAAGGTCTCACTCTATCACCCAGGCTAGAGTACAGTGGCATGATCATAGCTCACTGCAGCCTCAAACTCCTGGGCTCAAGTGATCCTTCTGCCTCAACTTCCCCGGTAGCTGGGACTACAAGCACACACCACCACACTTGGTTAATTTTTAAATTATATTTTGTAGAGACAGAGGTCTCACTATGCTGCCAAGGTTGACCTCAAACTCTGGGCTCAAGCAATCCTCCCACCTTGGCCTTCCAAAGTGCTGGGATTACAGGGATGAGCCACTGCACCCCACCAATAGCACATATTTTTATTACAATGTCCATGAGTTAATGGCTAGTATATTGAAATACAATCAGTTTTTGTATGTTTACCTCATAATCCAGGACCTTGTTGAGCTTGCCTATTAGTTCTACAAAGTGTTTTATAGATTCCTTGGGATTTTCTACACAAACAATCATGTCACCTGAAATAGAGACGATTCTAATGTTTTTCTTTCCAATCTGCATGTTGCTTATGCCCATTTCTTGCCTTATTGCACTGGCTAGCACCTCCAGCACTATGTTGAATAAGGAGTGAAAGCAAAGGTCTTTGCCTTGTTCTTGACCTTTGACAGGAAGTATTCAGTTTTTCGTCATTAAACATAATATTGGCTGCAGATTTTCTTTTTGTAGTTGCTCTTTATCGAATTGAGGAAGTTGGCTGTTCGGAAAGTAGTGAGTTATCTCAATTGATTTTTTACAGTCAGTTACAGATTAAACTCTATGTACTACTCCTCCCCCGCCCCCACCCCCACTTGTCACTACTGTACTTGATTAGTCTTTAAAAAAAAATCAAGGAAGTTTCCTTCATTCCTATTTATTTATTTATTTATTTGAGATGGAATCTTGCTCTGTCACCCAGGCTGGAGTGCAGTGGCGTGATCTTGGCTCACCACAACCTCCACCTCCCAGGTTCAAGTGAGTCCCCTGCCTCAGCCTCCTGAGTAGCTAGGATTACAGGCACATGCCACCACACCTGGCTAATTTTTTTTATATTTTTAGTAGAGACCGGGTTTCACTATGTTGTTCAGGCTGGTCTCAAACTCCTGACCTCATGACCCACCTGCCTGGGCCTCCCAAAGTTCTGGAATTATAGGCATGAGCCACCCCACCTGGCCCATTCCTATTTTTAAGAGTTTTAAAATCATGAATACCTGTACTACACTAAATGATATACAATTTTTCCTCTTTAACCTGTTCATATGGTAGATTACATTGATTTTTGAATACCAAGCCAGTCTTGCATCGCTGGAATAAATCCCAGTTGGTAAAGGTAGACAATTCTTTATACATATTACTGAATTCTGTTTGCTAATTTACTGTTAAGCATTTTTGTTTCTTTTTTTAAATTTTATTATCAGACAAGGTCTCACTCTGTTGCCTGTGCTTCAGTGCAGTGGCACAATTTTGGTTCACTATAGCCTAGATCTCATAGGCTCAGCCCCCTGGGTAGCTATAACTACAGGCATGCCACCACATCCAGTTATTTTTTGTATCTTTTGTAGAAATGGGGTTTCTCCATGTTCCCCAGGCTGGTCTCAAGCCTGTGCTCAAGCGATCTTCCCGCTTGCTTCACTGTCCCAAAGTACCAGAATTACAGGCATGAGCCACCATGCTTTACTGCATTTTTGTTTCTATACTCATGTGAGATATTAATCTGTAGTTCCATCTTTTTTTTTTTTTTTTTTTTTTTGAGATGAAGTCTCACTCTGTCACCCAGGCTAGAGTGAAATGGCATGATCTCGGCTCACTGTAACTTCCACTTCCTGGGTTCAAACAATTATCCTGCCTCAGACTCCCAAGTAGCTGGGATTACAGGCATGTGCCACCATGCCCGGCTAATTTTTTTTGTATTTTTAGTAGAGATGGGGTTTCACCTTGTTGGCCAGGCTGGTCTCAAACTCCTGACCTCAGATGATCTGCCCACCTCGGCCTCCCAAAGTGCTGGGATTATAGGCATGAACCACCATGCTCAGCCATAAGTTCTGTCTTTAATCAGTGTGTTTATACCATTTACATTTAAGGTAATTATTGATCTGTTAGAGCTGAAGTCTGCTGTTTTATTTTGTACCTGTTTCCTCGATTGTTCATTTCTCTGTTTCCTTTTTACTGCCTTCCTGTGGGATGTTTAGAGTTTCTTTTGATTTATCTATAGTGTTTTCGAGTGTATCTCTTTGAGTAGCATTTTTAGTACTTGTTCTAGATACTACATTATCGATGGATAGATAGAGAGATCGGTAGATATCCACAAAAAATAGAAGATATAAGAAGGAACCAAATGGAAATTTTAGAACCAAAAAATATAACAACAAACTAAAAGAATTCCGTGAATGGACTCAACAACAGAATAGACGGTGCAGAGGAAAAAATCAAGGAACTTGAAGACAGAACTACAGGAATTATCTAATGTGAAAACAACAGAGAGAAAATAGACTTTGGTCTCAAAAAAAAAGAGAAAAAGACTTCGTGCAGTGCTATGAAGTCCTCTCTTAGGCCTTGTTTAGCTGTATGCCACAAATTCTGATATATTGTATTATCACTTTCATTCCCTTTTATGTATTTTTTATTTTCCTTTGAAATTTTCTCTTTGAGCCATGTGTCATTTACTTTATTTTATTTTGTTTTATTTTATTTTATTTTATTTTATTTTTTGAGATGGAGTCTCACTCTGTCACCCAGGTTGGAGTGCAATGGCGCAGTCTCAGCTCACTGCAACCTCCATCTTCTGGGTTCAAGCACTTCTCCCGCCTCAACCTCCCAAGTAGCGGGAACTACAGGTGCATACGACCACACGCAGCTAATTTTTTGTATTTTCAGTAGAGACAGGGTTATACTATGTTGGCCAGGCTGGTCTCGAACTCCTGACCTCATGATCCACCTGCCTCAGCTTCCCAAAGTGCTGGGATTACAGGCATGAGCCACTGTGTCTGGCTGAGACATGGGTTATTTATAAGAGTGTTGTTCAGTTTCCAAGTGTTTGGAGATTATTCTATCATCTTTCAAAAAAATACACAGAATCCCGGGGACCTTGGGACTATAACAAAAGACCTAGCATTCATGACACAGAATTTCAGAAGTACAGGAGAAAGAGAATGGGCCTGAAAAAGTACTTGAAGAAATAATGGCCAAGCACTTCCCAAATCTGGAATAAAGATTCCAAAAATCTATAGAAGCTGAACAAAACTCAAACAAGGTAAACCCACAGAAGCCCACTCCAACAAACATCATAGTCAAACTTTTGAAAACTAAAGACAAAGAAAAAATCTTGAAAGTAGTGAGAAAAAAAAAGGAAGTAGTGAGAGAGCAATAGTATCCCACCTACACTAGAAAAACAATTTGAATGACAGTGGATTTCTTATCAGAAACCAGGGATCAAAAGAAGTGGCACAGCTTCTTTTTTTTTTTTTTTTTTCTTTTCTTTTCTTTTTTAAGATAGGGTCTTGCTCTGTCTCCCAAGCTGGAACACAGCGGCATGATCATAGCTCACTGCAACCTTGACTTCCTGGGCTCAAGTAATCCTTCTGCCTTAGCCTCCCAAGTAGCTGGGACTACAGGCATGCACAACCATACCCAGCTAATTTTTAAAGTTTTCTGTAGAGACGAGGTCTTGCTATGTTACCTAGGCTGGTCTCAAGCTCCTGGCCTCCAGCAATCTTCCAACCTCCACCTTTCAAAGTGCTGGGATAATAGGCATGAGCCACTACACCCGGCCAGGACAGCATTTTTTAAGTGCTGAAAGAAACAACTATCAACCCAGAATACAATATCCAGTGAAATATTCTTTACTAGTGAAGAGAAAATCAAGACATTCTCGGATGAAGGAAAACTAAGAGATTTGTCACCAGTAGGAACTTCCCTAAAAGAATGAAAAGAGGGGCTGGGCACAATGGCTTATGCCAGTAATCCTAGCACTTTGGGAGGCCAACACAGGCAGATCACAAGGTCAGGAGTTCGAGACCAGCCTGGCCAATATGGTGAAACACTGTCTCTACTAAAAATACAAAAATTAGCCAGGTGTGATGGCACACACCTGTAATCCCAGCTACTTGGGAGACTGAGGCAGGAGAATCACTTGAACCTGGGAGGCGGAGGTTGTGGTGAGCCAAGACTGCACCACTACACTCCAGCCTGGGTGACAGAGCAAGACTCCATCTCAAAACAAACAAACAAACAAAAAGAATGGAAAGAGAAAATTATCTAAACAGAAAGGAAATGATAGAAGAAGGAACCTTGGAACATGAGGAGGGAAGAAAGAACACGGTAATCCAAAATGTGAGTAAATACAGAATTTTCTTCTCTTCTTGAGATTTCTAAATTATGATTGATGGTTAGAGTAAAAATTATAACACTAATCTGCTTCTAAATGTATGTAGAGAAAATATTTAAGACAATTACATTACAAACAGAAGAGTGTAAGAAAACATAAGGGAGAGAAGGCTGTACGCTTTACTTGAACTGGTAAAATGACAACACCAGTAGACTAAAGATAGGTAGGTAGGTAGGTAGGTAGGTAGGTAGATAGATAGATAGATAGATAGATAGATGACAGACAGATAGATATGTAGAAAGAGAAAGAATAAACATCAGATCCGATTCTGATGACTTTCTATTTTTTTACATTAGTTTCAGTCGTGTTTGCAATTGGTTGCTGAAGCATTTCTATGATGATTGCTTTAAAAACATTGTCAGCTATAACTCAATCAAGATAGTTGCAGGTAGATAAAATAAAAAAACAAAAGAAAAGAAAAAACATTGTCAGCTAATTCTACCATCTCTATCATCTTTGCATTAGCATCTATTGGTTGCCTTGTTTCATTCAGTTTGAGATCTTCCTGGTTCTTTGTATGAGTTATTTTTTTTTTTTTTTTTTTTTTTTTTGAGACGGAGTTTCGCTCTTGTTACCCAGGCTGGAGTGCAATGGCGCAATCTTGGCTCACTGCAACCTCCGCCTCTTGGGTTCAGGCAATTCTCCTGCCTCAACCTTCTGAGCAGCTGGGATTACAGGCACGCGCCACCACGCCCAGCTAAGGTTTTGTATTTTTAGTAGAGACGGGGTTTCACCATGTTGACCAGGATGGTCTCGATCTCTTGACCTCGTGATCCACCCGCCTCGGCCTCCCAAAGTGCTGGGATTACAGGCTTGAGCCACCGCGCCCGGCCTGTATGAGTTATTTTCAGTCAAAACCTGGACATGTTAGGTATTATGTTATGAAACTCTGGATCTCATTTTAACCTTTTTTTTTTTTTTTTTTTTTGAGATGCAGTCTTGCTGTCTCACTCAGGCCAGAGTGCAGGTGCATGATCTAGCTCCCTGTAATCTTGAACTCCTGGGCTCAAGGGATCCTCCCATCAAGCCTCCTGAGTAGCTGGTACTACACAACCACACCTGGCTTTAAAAAAATTTTTTTAGCCGGGCGCGGTGGCTCAAGCCTGTAATCCCAGCACTTTGGGAGGC
>NW_022436942.1:66888458-66902070 GCF_009761245.1 Sapajus apella
CGGAGTTTCGCTCTTGTTACCCAGGCTGGAGTGCAATGGCGCAATCTTGGCTCACTGCAACCTCCGCCTCTTGGGTTCAGGCAATTCTCCTGCCTCAACCTTCTGAGCAGCTGGGATTACAGGCACGCGCCACCACGCCCAGCTAATGTTTTGTATTTTTAGTAGAGACGGGGTTTCACCATGTTGACCAGGATGGTCTCGATCTCTTGACCTCGTGATCCACCCGCCTCGGCCTCCCAAAGTGCTGGGATTACAGGCTTGAGCCACCACGCCCGGCCTGTATGAGTTATTTTCAGTCAAAACCTGGACATGTTAGGTATTATGTTATGAAACTCTGGATCTCATTTTAACCTTTTTTTTTTTTTTTTTTTTGAGATGCAGTCTTGCTGTCTCACTCAGGCCAGAGTGCAGGTGCATGATCTAGCTCCCTGTAATCTTGAACTCCTGGGCTCAAGGGATCCTCCCATCAAGCCTCCTGAGTAGCTGGTACTACACAACCACACCTGGCTTTAAAAAAATTTTTTTAGCCGGGCGCGGTGGCTCAAGCCTGTAATCCCAGCACTTTGGGAGGCCGAGGCGGGTGGATCATGAGGTCAAGAGATTGAGACCATCCTGGTCAACATGGTGAAACCCCGTCTCTACTAAAAATACAAAACATTAGCTGGGCGTGGTGGCGCATGCCTGTAATCCCAGCTGCTCAGGAGGTTGAGGCAGGAGAATTGCCTGAACCCAAGAGGCAGAGGTTGCGGTGAGCCAAGATCGCGCCATTGCACTCCAGCCTGGGTAACAAGAGTGAAACTCCGTCTCAAAAAAAAAATTTTTTTTTTTAATAGAGACACAGTCTCGCTATGTTGCCCAGGCTGGCCTTGAACTCCTGGCCTCAAGCAATCTTCCTATCTTGGCCTCCCATAAATCTTCCATCCATTTTAGATGGTGCTACTTGATAACTCTACGGTGGAGTCATGCGTGGGAGTTCCTCCTCATTAATGCCAGGAGGGGTGGAAATTCCCCAGTCAGCCTCTGGCGACAGCTGATGGGCAGGGTGGGAGGACTTCTCTTATTGCTGGGTGGAAGTGGGACTTCTGGTTCCCCACCTGCTCTGCTGATACCTTCCTGGCTGGGAGAGGTAGAAGTTCCTCACTAGTGTTCCCCATGTGTCTTCCTTTGACACCATGGAAAGGTGTTCTCAGGCAGTGGTGACAGTCCCGGCGCTCCTTGTTGCCTCACCTGACACCACCCTATAGGGGAGAGGGAGGAGCACATTGTTACTGTCAGATGGGAGTGGAAATGTACACTCCTCATGTGGTGGCCACTGACACCACAGGGAGCGGCCTCATGACCACCTGGTGGGAATGGAACTCCCCACTCCTTACTCTGCCTTTTCTGATGCCATCTCATGGCATTGTGGGAGCATCCATGAGGAAATGCAGTTTGCTCACTTGGCTCAGGGCCCGCCATATGCTGGGGGCTGAGTCCATGCATGGTAGCCATGATGATTTGAGCTTATGACAGAAGCCCTGCTGTGACAACTGGTCCTGCCCTTTCCTGGCTTTGTGATCTTGGTCAAGTCATGCCACCTCTTCGGGTCTTTGTTTCCTCATCTCTTCAGCGCAGAGAAATGATGCTCATTCGAGACTACATCTGTGAGAGCACCTGCCACTGATCCTTAATACAGATAAATACTACAGTCAAGCTGGTACTTATTAAGCATTTACTGCCCACCAGGCCAGTGATACCAGCTTGCCAGACATTAACTCAATGAAATGGCCTTTTTCATCCCCATTACAGAGGAAGAAACAGAGGCTCAGAGGGGTAAAGACTCTTGCTCACGGCCACACTGCTGGCCCCACTGCGCCGAGTCTACTTCTCAATAGACTGTGCCACCTTCTCCTTGTCTAAGAATAAGAGGAACCACAATAAGCTTGGGAAGATCTGATTCACCAGAGAAAACCTGTGGCTGGGGGATCTGCACAGCTTCTACTCTGATTAAATATAAAAAATCAGCCAGGCGCAGTGGCTCACGCCTGTAATCCTAACACTTTGGGAGGATCACTTGAGCCCAGGAGTTTGAGACCAGCCTGGGCAACACACTGAGACCCCATCTCTACCAAAAAAAAAAAAAAACCATAAAATAGAAACATAAGATGTTAATACAGGGGAAACTGGGGGGTGGGGCATATGGAAACTCTGAACTATTTTACAACTTTTCTGTAAATCGAAATCTATCCTAAAGTAAGTTTCCTTGAAAATACAGTGCCTGGGCTGGGTACAGTGGCTCATGCCTAGAATCCCAGCACTGTGGGAGGCTGAGGTGGGAGGATCACTTAAGCCCAGGAGTTTAAGACCAGCTTCAGTAGCATGGGGAGATTCCCCCAACCACTGCAAATCTCTACCAAAAAACAAAACGAAAATTAGGTAGGCATGATGGCACATACCTGTGATTCCAGCTACTTGGGAGGCTAAGACAAGGAAGATTGCTTGAGCCCAGAGGTTCACAAGGTTCTAGTGATGCATGATCATGCCATTGCACTCTAGCCTGGGTAACAGAGCCAGACCTTGTCTCTAAAAAACAAACAAAACTGGCCAGGCGCGGTGGCTCACGCCTGTAATCCAAACATTTTGGAGGCCAAGGCAGACTGATCACCTGAGATCAGGAGTTCAAGACCAGCCTGACCAACATGTGAAACCCCGTCTTTAAAAACAAACAAACAAAAAACCAAAAAGATACAATTCCTGGTACATATTAAGCCTTCTATACAATATTATTAATTAGTTATTATTAACTCTTAATTTGGCACCAAATCTATGAGGGCTCAAAGGGAATGATCCCCTACCACATTCTTGGGGGAAAGAACAAAGGATGGTTTACAATATAAAATACTTGGTAGACTGATTGCAAAAATGTTCTCAATTCTCTCCTCTCCCTGTATCCAAGCCCTTTGCAATATATCTTTGCAGATTTTTTCATCAAGAGACAAAATCTGTTTCCCAGTGCTTGAATCCGGACTGGACTTCTAAATTGCTTTGGCCAGTAGGATGCAACAGAAATAACTGTCCTGGCATTTCTAGGCTTAGGCCTCAAGAGATCTTGAACCTTTCCACTTGCTCTCCTGGAACCCTGATGCTATTGTGTGAACAAGCCCATAACCTTAGTGGAAGATGAGAAGCATCAACCCTGACACATGAGTGGTTATCCTAGACCAGCCAACCCCCATCAACCACAAACATGAGCAAGCCCTGCAGAGACCCACTGAGCCCGATCCAAGTAAAGCAAACCTCCCAGCTGGCTTTAAACTTGTGAGGAAATAAGAAATACTTGTTATTTCAAGTCACTGAGTTTGGAGGAGGTTTGTTACACAGTGAGAGTTACCTGATACAAACCCAAAAGACATCAGAAAAGCTGTTCTACTTAGACTCAATAATTCCACTCCAGAAATGTATCCCAAAGTAATACTTGTGATCACATACACAGATTTAGCCAATTCTCATTATTCATGGTACTTATTCTACAAAGTCACCAAGAACGCTGAATTAGCAAATACTAAACCATTGCTCCTAGGGGAAATACACGGTTAGGTGCCTGCAAGCTTTTGGTCACCACATTTTAGTCAACCAATCAATATATAATCTTTTTTTAATGTGTGTTTCTGTTTAAAGACACTCCCCACCCTTTTTTTTTTTTTTTTTTTTTTTTGACAGGATTTCACTCTGTCGCCCAGGCTAGAGTACAGTGGTGCAATCACGGCTCACTGCAGCCTCAACTTCTCCCAGTTCAGGTGACCCTCCCACCTCACACTCCTGAGTAGCTGGGACTATAAGCATGCACCACCATGCCAAGCTAGTTTTTCTGTTCTTGGTACAGACAGGGTTTTGCCACATTGCCCAAGCTGATCTTACACTCCAGGGCTCAAGTAATCGTCTCACCTCAACCTCCCAGAATCCTGGGAATACAGGCATGAGACACTGCACCTGGCCAAAGACACCATATAGAGTATAGTTGATTAATATAGATTATTTTTTTGTTTGTTTTTGAGACAGAGTCTCACTTTGTCACCAAGCTGGTGTGCAGTGGCGCAATCTCGACTCACTGCAACCTCTGCCTCCTGGGTTCAAGCAATTCTACTGCCTCAACCTCTCAAGTAGCTGGGATTACAGGCATGCACCACCACACCCAGCTAATTTTTGTATTTTTAGTAGAGACAGGGTTTCACCATGTTGGCCAGGATGGTCTCGAACTCCTGACCTTGTGATCCACCCGCCTCGGCCTCCTAAAGTGTTGGGATTACAGGCATGAGCCACCACGCCCGGCCTCATATAGATTGTTGATTCATTCACATTGAACTCACAGCCAATACCATGATACCTCATGTTTGAATAAAGTGTATCTAACACACGTATTTTCCTCATAAGGCACAGCGCAGCCTTCTTGCACTTAGGGACAGTAGACAGTACTTAGTACTACATTAAGGCATCATTTTAAACAGAAAAGTCTTACCAAAAAAAGACCACAAATGTTAAATATGTGGCAGTAAACATACTGTGAAAATGTACTCTATGGTCTGAAAGTCTGTGTCCCACCCAAATTCATACACTGAAATCCTCAATCAGCCAGGCATGGTGGCTCATGTCATCCCAGCACTTTGGGAGACTGGAGCAGGAGGATGGCCTGAGCCCAGGAGTTCCAGACCAGCCCTGGCAACATCGCGAGACTTTGTCACTACAAAAAATACAAATAATAGCCAGCCATGGTGGTATGCACCTGCAGCCCCAGCTACTTGGGACGCTGAAGTGAGAGGATCACTTGATCCTGGGAGGTTGAGGCTGCAGTAAGTCATGATTATGCCACCATACTCCAGCCTGGGTGACAGAGCAAGACCCTGTCTCAAAAACAAAACAAAACAAAAAAAACAATGCAAAGTTTAGGCTCATGCAAACATGAAGATGCGCCACAATCTGCCATCTGCAAACTGGAGGCTCAGAGAGGCCAGTGTGTAGTTTGGAGGCCTGAGAGCCAGAGGGCCAATGCTGGAGATTCCAGTCCATGTCTGAAGGCCTGAGACTCTGGAGCTCCAAGGCCAGGAGAAGGCTGACGTCCCAGCTCAAACAGGCAGAGGGAGATGGTATCCACCCTTCTCAGGCTTTTTATTCTCCTCAGGCGCTCAAGGGGTTGGATGATCCACATTGGAGAGGGCCACCTGCATTACTCAGCGATTTAGTCACCAATTCAAACGTTAATCTCTTCTGAACACACTTCTCCAAGCACACCAGAAATAATGTTTAATTCGATATGTGGGCATCCTGTGGGCCAGTCACATTGACACGTAAAATTAACCATCACTGGCCAGGTACAGTGGGTGGCTCACACCTGTAATCCCAACACTTTGGGAGGCTAAGGTGGGTAGATCACGAGGTCAGGAGTTTGAGACCAGCCTGACCAACATGGTGAAACCCCGTGTCTACTAAAAATATAAAACATTAGCCGGGTGTGGTGGCGCATGCCTGTAATCCCAGTTATTCAGGAGGCTGAGGTGGGATAATTGCTTGAACACGGGAGGCAGAGGTTGCAGTGAGCCGAGATTGTGCCACTGCACTCCCACCTGGGTGACAGAGTGAGACTCTGTCTCAAAACAAAACAAAACTAACCATCACTGGCCATGTACAGTGGCTCATGCTTGTAACCCCAGTGCTTTGGGAAGCCAAGCCGGGGAGATCACCTGATGTCAGGAGTTCGAGACCAGCCCAGCCAACATGCTGAAGCCCCATCTCTACTAAAAATACAAAAATTAGTCGGGTGTGGTGGCCCCCGCCTGTAGTCGCAGCTACTAGGGAGGCTGAGGCAGGAGAATCATTTGAACCCAGGAGGTGGAGGTTGCAGTGAGCTGAGATCGTGCCACTGCACTCCAGCCTGGGTGACACAGCAAGACCCCATCTCAAAAAAAAAAAAAAATTAACCATCACAATGGGTAAGTTTCTTTTTCATATTTCCTGTTCTATATTTTCTAATTTTTCTGCAAAGTATATTCAATGATTGGAAATCAGAAAAGTTATTGTCTTTTTTGTTTTTTAATTTGGTTGTTTGTTTGAGACAGAGCCTCACTCTGTCGCCCAGGCTGGAGTGCAGTGGCACGATCTTGGCTCACTGCAACCTCCGCCTCCCAGGTTCAAGCGATTCTCCTGCCTCAGCCTCCCAAGTAGCTGGGACTACAGGCATGCGACACCATGCCCAGCTAATTTTTGTATTTCTAGTGAAGATGGATGATTTTGCCATGTTGACCAGGCTGGTCTCAAACTCCTGACCTCAGGTGGTCCTCCTGCCTCAGCCTCCCAAAGTGCTGGGATTACAGGGCATGAACCGCCACACCGGCTCATGGTGAAACCCCGTGTCTACTAAAAATATAAAACATTAGCCGGGTGTGGTGGCGCACGCCTGTAATCCCAGCTATTCAGGAGGCCAAGTTATTGTCTTTTTTATGAGAGGAAGGAATTCTATAAATTCAAAGTATTGTATTAAGATCGTGAGCCCAATGTCACCCTTTGACAAGCTCAGTAGAACTCCAGCTGGAAAAATTTCCAGATAATGCTCTTGTGCAGATTTTTCAAAACTTAAGTATGAATCTTGGCACAAAATGTGCTCACTCATCCATATAAATCTCATTACGGAGGCAATAAAGCTTGCAACTGCTTGTGCTGTCTGCAACAGTAAGAGCTGTGGTATCCAAAGCCCAGCCTGGCCAAGCTCTCCTCACAAATCAGATATTCAGCCTCACAGGAAAAGAGAATTACTGCTAATTAATAACAACAAAGCATTAGGCCTGTGGTTCTCAACCCGAGCATTTTTGGTTGTCATTCTCTAGGATGTGCTCTTGGCATCCAGTGGATAGAGCCCAGGAATGTTGCTGAACATATTATAAGGCATGGGACAGTCCTCACCCAGCCCCATGGCAAAGAAATATTAGTCCCCAAATGTCAATAGGAGTGAGGCTGAGAAACTGCCTGTTGGGACATATGGAGCCTTATTAGTTCTTCCTGGGCTAAGAGCTTTATAGGAAAGATCTCATTTAATCCTTACAGCAATCCTAGGGTAGAGGGCCTATTATCATGCCCACTTTACAGAAGAGGAAACTGAGGCTAAGAATCACATAGCATTTCTAGGCTGGGCGCAGTGGCTCATGCCTATAATCCCAGCACTTTGGAAGGCCAAGGCAGGTAGATCAAGTGAGGTCAGGAGTTCGAGACCAACTTGGCCAACATGGAGAAACCCCATCTCTACTAAAAATACAAAAATTAGCTGGGCGTGATTGTGGGTTCCTGTAATCCCAGCTACTAAGGAGGCTGAGGCAGGAGAATCGCTTGAACCTGGGAGGCAGAGGTTGCAACGAGCCGAGATCGTGCCATTGCACTCCAGCCTGGGCGACAGAGTGAGACCCTGTCTCAAAAATAAATAAATAAATAAAAGAATCACATGGCATTTCTGACTTCAGAGCTTGCACTCTGCTCTCCTTCATGCCCAAATTGCTGAGTTACTGCTCTGTTGTTGTTTTGTTGTTTTGAGATAAGGTCTCCCTCTGTTACCCAGCCTGGAGTGCAGTGGTGTGATCAAGGCTCACTGCAGCCTCAAAACTCCTAGGCTCAAGTGATCCTCTTGCCTTAGCGTCCCGAGTAGCTTGGATTACAGCCATCGGCCACCACACCTGGTAAATTTTTGTATTTTTTGTAGAGGCGGGGGTCTCGCTGTATTCACCAGGGCTGGTCCCAAACTCTTAAGATCAAGCAATCCTCTTACCTCTGCGTCTCAAAGTGTTGGGATTACAGGCATAAGCCACCACAACTGGCCTGTCGTTTTTAATTGCAGAAAATTTCAGGTGTAAACAAAAGTAGAGAAACGAATTGAACAAGCCCGCATGGTCCCTTTACCCAGCTTCAGAGCTGCAGGCAGAACTTCAAGCACATGGTGCCTCCCTGCAATCCAGAATCCCTGAACATGACACGATGAATCACACCAGGCCAGGGCCCTGGGAGCACATGAGCTCCTCCTTCAGGTGGCTGGAAATGTGTTCCCTTTTCCCTTACAGGTTTTGATCATATCCCCCATCAGCTGTTGCCTTTCCCAGCAGAAAAGTTAGATGTAAGATCATCTGTTCTCTCCTTACGTGAAGTACCACCTCCTTTTCTGAGAGGTGAGAAAATAGTTTTCTCCCTAAGGAAAGCCGAGATGGGGAGAACATATGCTCAGAAGCAGATAATCTTGCCACCAAAATTCTTAGTAGCAGGGAGGAGCCAGTATTTGCAACGTGGGGTACAAAGCAGCTCCCTCCACGTCTGCCCGCCCACATAAATCCTTATGGGAATAGGTGGCAATTTCTTTTATTCAAACAAATGCTCTCTAGTTTCTGCTTTGTGTGAGGCTCAACTGTGCTCAATCCTGGAATACAGATGACAGGCAAAACAGTCAGCTGGCTTCTTTCAAATGAAGTCAGGCCTTCATGAGGGATGGAGAAACTGGGCTTGCATCCCAGATAGGGGCTTCTATTAATCCCTATTAACGTTGGAGCTCAATTGCATGTGCTGGGAAGCAGCAGAAGGGATTGCTGTGGACATGAACTTTGGAATTAGATAGCTCTGGGTTCCAAGTCCAGCTCTCCCACTCATTAGCTGTGTGACCCTGGGTAAGTTATTCAACCTCTCTGAACCACATTTCCTTGCCTGGAAAGTGAGGACTGTTCACACAACATGTTGGAGCCCCTACTATGTCCCAAATTAATGTTAGCTATGATTTTCATTTCATTTTATTTTACTTTTTTGAGACAGAGTCCCAATCTGTCACCCAGGTTGGAGTGCAGTGGCATGATCTCAGCTCACTGCAACTTCTACTTCCTGGGTTCAAGTGATTCTCACACCTCAGCCTCCCACATAGCTGGGATTACAGGCATGCAACACCACACCTGGCTTTTTTTTTTTTTTGTATTTTTAGTTGAAATGGGGTTTTGCCATATTGGCCAGCTGGTCTCAAACTCCTGACCCTCAAGTGATCCTCCCACCTTGGCCTCCCAAAGTGCTGGGATTATAGGCATGCACCACTGCACCCAGCCAAATGTTTGCTAGTATTTTTTTGACTACTCAGAACCCTACCATTTTTCATTTGTTCTTCTCACAATCTCTGTCTGGGACACTGTGGTCAATTTCAAAAATGGCCACAAATCATTCTCCCATATGGAGCCCTGTGGTATTGCCTTCTACCCTGAATCTGGCCTTGGCCATCGCACCTTGGCCAAAGGGATATCAGTGAATGTGACACAAACAGGGGCTTAAAAGGAGCTTGCATATGGAGCTTGCTGTCTCTTGCTGCACTTGAATCCCAGCCACCAGTTGAAGAAGCTCAGGCTCTTCTGCTGGAGGATGCGAGTCCCAGGGCCCAGGCACACCCCATCACCCCAGCCCGCAGCTGTCAACCACCTGACATGTTAGGGAGGCCACCCAAGGCCACCCAGACATGAGCTGGCCTTCCAGCTGACACACTCACAGCCAAGCCAGACCCCAGAACGGTGAGCTACAGCAATGCTGTTGTTTTAAGCCACAAACACCTAGGGACAGTTTTTAGACACCAATAGATAACGAATTCAAATACGTAATCTTCCCACTTCAGGGATGAAGAAACTGAGGCTTGGCCAAGACCACAGAGCCAACACTCAATGTCTTTCCCTCTACCATGCAGCAAGCTCCCCTCTGCCATCTCCAGCTGCCTGGAGCAGGGCCCAGCATGAATGGGACAGCTGACAGAGTGTGAGCTGTGCTCACTACCTCAGCTCAGTGGCTCCCTGGGATACCTGGGCCGTGACCTTGGCCTCATTACCACATCGGACCTGTAATCAGATGCTTAGAAGGTCTGCAGAGATCCACCCAGCCTGGTCCGTGGGGTAGAGACCCACATGGCGAGCTGGAGGATGCAGCCTCTGAGATCACACCATTCACTGGGGTACTCTCAAGGGCTCATCATGCTCCACTGGGTCCTGGCCAACTGCTCTGTCCATTTGATAGCCAGCAAAGGGGGCTATGGATGTATGACCTCTCTAAAGTATATATGAATAAAAAAACTTGCTTTAGGCATTACGGAATAAGAATAGCAAAAAATACTCAGCAGTTCCCTTTACCGAGTATGCCTTGCATTGGAGACACTTAGGTCACCACTACACACACATTGTCCTATTTTATCTTCCCTCAAACCCCACTGGGTGGAATATAAAGCCACAGAGATGGCTATGCACGGTGGCTCACACCTATAATCCCAGCACTTTGGGAAGCCGAGGCGGGCAGATCTCCTCAGCTCAGGAGTTTGAGACCAGCCTAGCCAACCTGGTGAAACCCCGTCTCTACTAAAAACACAAAACACCTAGCCAGGTGTGACAGTGCATACTTGTAATCCCAGCTATGTGGGAGGCTGAGGAATGAGATTCGCTTGAATCTGGGAGGTGGAGGTTTCAGTGAGCCGAGATTGTGCCACTGCACTCCAGCTGGGGAGACAGAGAAAGACTCTATCTAAATAAATAAATAACATAAAGCCATAGAATTAAAAGTGAAGAGCACTGGCCAAGAACTCAGGCTGCCTGGGTTTAAATCCTGGCTCGGCTATTTACCAGCAAGTGATCTGACTTCCCTGTGCCACATCTTTCTTATCTGTAAAATGGGGCTATAACAACAGCACTTACTTCATGGGGCTGTTATGAAGACTTAGGGAGCTAATGAATATGAATTACTTAAAACAAGATCTGGCACACAGGTGACCCTCAGCGCATGTTAGCTGTCATCAACATGATTTTACAGATGAGGATGCTGAGGCTCACAGAGGTGACTTCACTGATGAATTTCACTTAGCTAAGTCAGTGATAGAGCTGAATTTTGCACCCTTATCTGGCATAGTTTTTTTTTTAAGAGATGGGGTCTCACTATGTTGCCCAGGCTGTAGTGCAGTGGCTATTAACAGGTACAGTCACAGCACACTGCAGCCTGAAACTCCTGGGCTCAAGTAAGTTTCCTGCCTCACCCTCCTCAGCAGCTGGGACTACAGGTGTCTGCCACTGCACCTGGCACATTTGGTCTGACAGGTTCTTTATTTTATCTTCATTTTTTAGAGGTAGGATCTCAGTATGCTGCACAGGCTGGTCTCAAACTCCTGGCCTCAAGCAATCCTCCCACCTCAGCCTCCCCAAGTGCTGGGATTATAGGCAAGAGCCACTACACCTGGCCTGGTCTAATAGGCTTTTTTTTTTTTTTTTGAGATAGAGTCTCGCTCTGTCGCCAGGCGCCAGGCTGGAGTGCGGTGGTGCGATCTTGGCTCACTGCAACCTCCGCCTCCTGGGTTCAAGCAATTCTGCCTCAGCCTCCCGGGTAGCTGGGACTACAGGTGCACGCCACCACGCCCAGCTAATTTTTTTTGTATTTTTAGTAAAGACAGGGTTTCACCATGTTGGCCAGGATGGTCTCAATCTCTTGACCTCGTGATCCGCCTCCCTCAGCCTCCCAAAGTGCTGGGATTACAGGCTTGAGCCACCGTGCCCGGCCTCTAATAGACTCTTAATCACAACCTCATGGCTTCTGGAAGTTCCAGTACTATCTGTCCACAGCATAGGGTCTTGTCTCTGCAGGCCACAGTTCCTGCACTAAAGTCAAATGAGGGCTTGTTCTTTAAGGTCCCAGCTATACAAATGGACTGCAGTCTAATTTCTCAGAAATCACATCCAGGCCTTAAAAACGCATGTAAAGTGGTGAAACCCCGTCTCTACTAAAAATACAAAAAATTAGCTGGGCATGGTGGTGTGTGTCTGTAATCCCAGCTACTCAGGAGGCTGAGGCAGGAGAATTGCCTGAACCCAGGAGGCGGAGGTTGCGATGAGCCGAGATCGCGCCATTGCACTCCAGCCTGGGTAACATGAGTGAAACTCCGTCTCAAAAAAAAAAAAAAAAAAAAAAAAAAACCCATGTAAAGGGCTGGGCAAGGTGGTTCACGCCTATAATCCCAGCACTTTGGGAGGCCGAGGTGGGCGGATCACATGGTCAGGAGATGGAGACCATCCTGGCCAACATGGTGAAACCCCGTCTCTACTAAAAATACAAAAATTAGCCAGCTATGGTGGCATGCGCCTATAATCCCAGCTACTTGGGGGGCTGAGGCAGGAGAATCTCTTGAACCCGGGAGGTGGAAGTTGCAGTGAGTCGAGATTGCACTACTGCACTCCAGCCTGGGCGACAGGATGGGATGAAAACAACAACAACCCCCCCGCTCCCCCCACACACAAAACAACAACAAAAAACAAAACAGAAAGAGAAAACTGACTGGGCACAGGGGCTCATGTGTAGTCCCAGCACTGTGGGAGACCATGGCAGGCAGATTGCTTGAGCTGTGGAGTTCAAGACTTGCCTGTGTAACATGGCAAGAACCCACCTCTACAAAAAAATACAAAAATTAGCCGGGCATGGTGGGATGAGCCTGTAGTCCCCGCTACATGGAAAGCTGAGGTGAGAGGACCACCTGAACTCGGGAGGTCAAGGCTGCAGTGAGCCGTGACTGCACCACTGCACTCCAGCTTCAGTTTGGATGAAAGATGAGACCCTGTCTCAAAAAAGAAAAAAAAAAAAAAAAAAGAGAGGGAGAGAGAGAACTAAAGCTCAGAGAGGTCCAGGATCCTAGTCTGAGACAGAGTCTTGCTCTGTCACCCAGGCTGGAGTCCAGTGGCGAGATTTTGGCTCACTGCAACCTCCGCCACCCAGATTCAAGCAATTCTCATGTCTCAGCCTCCCAAGTAGCTGGGATTACAGGTACGCACCACCACACGCAGCTGGGGTTTGAACCTACTTCAAACTACAACATCTGTGGACCTTTTACTCCATTTACCGTCTCTGTGAACAACCTCAAGTGCAGGGACCACTATGATTTCCATTTCTTTGAATTTTCCCAGAGCCCAACAGCGTCCAACAGTTGATTAAATATTTACTGGGCATGTTAGTGATGAAAGGAATGGAGCCCTGGATACGTCTCTGCGTGCTCATGCAGGTTCCCTGGGCCTGCACATCACGTGGGGCATCTGTTTAGTATACGAGCTGTGAAAATGGAAGCTGACTTCCTCATTAGAGCCCTTATTCTGGTTGTATGGCCTCTAATAAGGTATTCTTTTTTTTTTTTTTGAGATGGAGTCTCGCTCTGTTGCCCAAGCTGGAGTACAATGGCACCATTTTGGCTCACTGCAACCTCTGCCTCCTGGGTTCAAGTGATTCTCCTGCCTCAGCCTCCCGAGTAGCTGAGACTACAGGTGCCTGCCACCACACCAAGCTAATTTAATTTTTTTTAATTTTTAGTAGAGATGGGGTTTCACCAGGTTGGCCAGGCTGCTCTTGAACTCCTGACCTCAGGTGATCAGCCCACCTTGGCCTCCCAAAGTGCTAGGATTACAGGCGTGAGCCACCGCGTCCGGCCTCTTTTCTTTCTTTCCTTCTTTCCCTACTTTCCTTCCCTTCACTTCCTTCCCTTCCCTTCTTTCCTTCCCTTCCTCCCCATCTCTCTCTCTCTTTCTTTCTCTTTCTTTCCTTCCTTCTTTCTTTCTTTCTTTTTCTTTCTTTCTTT
>NW_022436942.1:66902170-66947810 GCF_009761245.1 Sapajus apella
AGACAGGGTTTCACCATGTTGGCCAGGCTGGTCTTGAACTCCTGACCTCAGGTGATCTGCCTGCCTCAGCCTCTCTTTCTTTCTTTTTTGAAACACAGTCTCACTCTGTTGCCCAGGCTGGAGTGCAACAGCACAATCTTGGTTCACTGCAGCCACTGCCTTCCAGGTTCAAGAAATTCTCCCACCTCAGCCTCCCTAGTAGCTGGGCTTACAGTTGCACACCACCACACCTAGCTAATTTTTGTATTTTTAGTAGAGATAGGGTTTCACCCTGTTGCCCAGGCTGGTCTCGAAATCCTGACCTCATGTGATCTGCCTGCCTAGGCCTCCCAAAAGTGCTGGGATTACAAGTGTGAGCCACCATGCTCAGCCGAAGTATTATTTAATAAGCCGGTTGGTTGGTTTTTTTTTTTTTTTTTTTTTTTTTGAGACAGGGTCTTGCTATGTTACCCAGAATGGTCTCAAGTTCCTGGGCTCAAGTGATCCTCCCGCCTCAACCTCCCAAAGTGCCTGGATTGCAGGTGTGAGCCACCACACCCGGCCCAAACCAGCTATTTTTGCTTACACTCCTTTAAAAGCTTTGAGGATCCAGAGAAAGCAAAGAGCAATTAGTTTTTAACAGGCTGAGCTTTATCTGCTACCCAGCTTTGGCTATTAGATGGTTTCACTGGGCACAAGTAACAAACTGTGAACATCCTTCCCTGAAAGGGTTCACAGCCACAAACCAAAAAGAAATCTTCCTATAGGAATAGGTGGCAAGGGCTGTTGGTCACATACAGGGCTCTGAAAACGCATCCCACATCCCCAGAGCTGACAGGAACTCGCATCCCGAGATCACCTTAGATCATGCAGGCCAGTTACGTGTCAGAATAAGAACTGACAATCTGGCCAGGTGCAGCGGCTCAAGCCTGTAATCCCAACAATTTGGGAGGCCAAGGTGGGAGGATCATTTGAGCCCGTGAGGTTGAGGCTGCAGTGAGCCGTGATCACGTCACTGCACTCCACCACGGGTGACAGAGCAAGACCCTGCTTCAAATGCAACAATAACAACAACAAAAAGAGAAGACAAAAAAAGAACTGACAATCTGGTGATATGAAAAGAGAATTGGCCAGTGTGGTGGCTCACACTGGTAATCCCAGCACTTTGGGAAGTTGAGGCGGGCAGATTGCTTGAGCCTAGGAGTTCGAGACCAGCCTAGGCAACATGGTGAAACCCTGTCTCTACTAAAAATACGAAAAACTAGCCGGGCATGGTGGTACATGCCTGTAGCCCCCGCTATGCAGAAGGTTAACTTGGGAGAATCACCTGAGTCCGGGAGTTAGAGGCTGCAGGGAGCCGAGATCACACCACTGCATTCCAGCCTGGGCAACCAGAGTAGGTCCCATCTTAAAAAAAAAAAAAATTAAAAAAAGACAGGAAAGGAAAAAAATGGCATTCTAGGTCATGAGTCTTAAGAATGTTCTGGTCTTTGATCTAGTATTATTATCTCCACTGCTATGGAACAAATCACTCAAAACACATTGGCCTAAAACACCGAAGTTATTGATTACCTCTTACCTCCTGTGTGTTAGGAATTTGGGAGCAGCCTAGCTGTGTGGCTCTGGCTGAAGGTCTCTCGTCAGTCTGCAATTGGATGAAGGCTTGACTGAGATCCCATGTCTTCTTCCCAGGCGGTTCACCCACATGGCTCACAAGCCATGCTGGCTGTTGGCAGGAAGCCTCAGTCCCTTGTCAGATGGGCGTCTCCGCAGGCTGTTGGGGTGTCCTCAGCTTGGCAGCTGGCTTCTCCCATGCTGAGTGATTCAAGAAACCAAGGGAGAAGCTGCAGTGCCTTTAATGACCCCGCCTTGAAAGTCACGCAGGGTCACTTCTGCCATATTCTACTGTCTACTCGGGCTCGCCCTGATTCAGGGTGGAAGGCGACTGCATGAAGGCATTGTCTTAGTCGTTTGTAGCTGCTATAACAGAATATTGCAGGCTGGATGGCTTAAACAACAGTAACTTATTACTCCCAGTTTTTGACACTGAAAGTTTAAGACCAAGGTGCCAGCATGGCTGGGTTCTAGTGAGGGATCTCTTCCTGGTACACAGATGGCTGCCTTCTCATTATACCCTCACATGGTGGAGAGAGTGAGCTCTGGTCTCTTCAGCTTCTTACAAGGGCACTAATCCCATCATGGGGACTCTATCCTCATGACCTCATCAAAACCAATTACCTCCGATTCCATCACATTAGTGGTTAGGGCTTCAGTGAGAAGAGACACAAGCATTTGGTCCATAGCAGGCATGAGTACGAGAAGGCATGGGTTGTTGGGGCCATCTTGGAGGTACATTGCCAGTTCTGAGAATCTGGCCTAAGGAAGGATGGCATGTGCTACCAATGTTTTAGGCACAAAGATGTTCATTACAGCATTATTTATAATAGAAATTTGGGACAATTTACGTGTCCATCTCTATGAGATTGGCTGAGTTAACTCCAGCATAGCCATACAATGGAATAATGGAGATATACTTGCAGATGCTCCGAAAAAGAACCAGGAAGACATCATCACACTTTGAGCAATGGTTATTTCTGTGGTTGGGCATGCGATTGAGTAGTATATGTAGCAAACTGAGGCTCACGGAGTCCCAGTTCAGTGGGAAATGACCAGACATTTTTCTTGACCTTAACATCTTCATTATCCAGGGATTGCAAAGAAAAGGAGACCATTTCTGGAAGAAATCTATGGCTCCATCTGTCCCTGTTTCCCTAAGGCTCCTAAGTTTCAAAAAGCTTTTTGCAAATGAAAATACAGTTTTCTTATTTTTTTTTCTTTTCTTTGTGTGTGTGTGTGTGTGTGTGTGTGTGTGTGTGTGTGTGTGTGACGGAATCTCACTCTGTTGCCCAGGCTGGAGTGCAGTGGTGGGATCTTGGCCCACTACAACCTCTACCTCCCAGGTTCAAGTGATTCTTGTGCCTCAGCCTCCAAAGTAGCTGAGAAAACAGGTGTCCACCACCACGCCTGGTTAATTTTTTTATTTTTAGTAGAGACAGGGTTTTAGCATGTTGGTCAGGCTGGTCTTGAACTCCTGATCTCCAGTGATCCACCTGCCTTGGCCTCCCGAAGTGCTGGAATTACAGGCATGAGCCATTGCAGCCAGCTGAAAATACAGATTTCTTCCAGCCAGACTGCTGCAGTCCCTGCGGACCCAATGGGATCCTTTCCTGGGACTTAGGACAGTTCTATCCCTAAGGAAGAAGAGGCTGACCAGTTGAAAGAATAGGATGCTAACTTTCCCCCCACCTCAGTCAGCAAGCTGGATGTGACAGAGAATAACAAGCCTTTCTGCTCTTTCTGCTGTAAACTTAACACTAATAAAGTAGTTTTACCAAGTAAAACACTTGAAGTATCAATTAAAAAATTTAAAAAAATAAAGTAGTTTGGCAGATGGGCATAAGCTGTGGTGACAAACAGACCCTGCTTTGACTTCCATCTCTGCCCAAGATGTACTTTGTGGCCTGGGCAAGTCACTTCACCTCTCTGCTAACCTTGAAAAGGAAAGAGTAATATGACCTACCTCTCCTGGTTCCCGTGAGAGTTAATGAGATAACATTTAAATGCTTAGCAGGGTATATGACCTAATAAGAGCATTACAAATAGTTGCCACAATGTCTATGTTATTGCAAATTCAGAAGACATCCTATTGGGGAAGGAGAGGATAGCAGAATGCACATGTTGTAAATCCGAAAATACTGCAGGACTGTGAGCGGCTTCCCTTGAGCGTGCTCTCTGGCTAAGTTCTTTCCACTTGGGAATTTTGGTGCTTCTTTTATATCACTTTGTGGTTTCATTTTTGTTTTTGTTTTTATGTTTTGTTTTGTTTGAGATGGATTCTTGCTCTGTCCCCCAGGCTGAAGTGCAGTGAAACGATCTCGGCTAACTGCAACCTCCCCCTCCTGGGTTCAAGTGATTCTCCTACCTCAGCCTCCCGAGTAGCTGGGATTACCGGCATGTGCCACCATGCCCAGCTAATTTTTGGTAGACAGGGGGTTTCACCATGCTGGCCAGGCTGTCCTCGAACCCCTGAGCTCAAGTGATCCACCTGCCTCAGCCTCCCACTGTGCTGGGATTACAGGTGTGAGCCACCATGCCCTCCTTTGCTTGTCCAGAAAGGATGAAAAGGCCAGGCATGGTGGCTGACACCTGTAATCCCAGCACTTTGAGAGGCTGAGGCGGGTGGATCACTCAAGGCCAGGAGTTCAGGACCAGGCTGGTCAACAAGGCAGAACCCGTCTCTATTAAAAATACACACAAAAAAATTAGCTGGGCATGGTGGCACATGCCTATAATCCCAGCTACTCAAGAGGCTGAGGCAGGAGAATCGCTTGAGCCCAGGAGGTGGAGGTTGCAGTGAGCAGAGATCACACCATTACACTCCTGGCTGGACGACAGAGCAAGACTCTGTCTAAAAACGAAACAAAACAGCCCCCCAAAAAACAAAACAAAACAACAACAGAAACAGGAAGGATGAAGAGCATGGGGACAAACCCGGGAGCAGAACCTAAGGAACCAGGTTCAGAAGCAGACCCCGCTGGCCTGGCTGAAGTCTTTGTGCACATTAGGAAAAGCTGCCCAGTGTGACCGTGGGGAAACTGCTGAACCACGCTGCGCCTGTTTCTTCATCTCTGAAGTGGGGATAAATAAGATTCTACTTCCCTGGGATGTTCAGAAGACTGCGGTAAGAAGTGGTGTACCCTCTCAAGCATGCTGCGTTTTCGTTGGTTGGTTGGTTGGTTGGGTTTTTGTTTATTTTTTGAGACAGAGTCTCACTCTGTCACCCAGACTGGAGTCTAGTGGCATGATCACGGCTCACTGCTGCCTGGACCTTCTGGGTTCAACTGATCCTCCTGCCTCAGCCTCCTGAGTAGCTGGGACTGCAGGTGTGTGCCACGACACCTGGTTAATTTTCGTATTTTTTGTGGAGAAGTGGTTTCACCCTGTTGCTCAGGAAACGCCCCACCGTCCACTCAGCTGCCCAAGCCAGACTGAGGCGCCTCCCTCAGCCCTCTCAGTCACCAAGGCCCATCAGTTTACCTTCTGAAGCTCTCCTGCTGTCTTCCTCCCACCTCCATCCCGCCATCCCACTCCAATCCAGGCCACTCATCCATTCAGCGGTCCTTTCTTGTGCACCTACTGTGCTCCAGGAACCATGCAAGGCCCTGGCCACAAGCATCTCTCACTGGATCCTTGGAACACATCCTCACTGGCCTCCTCCACAAAACACTTCCCACCCAGAACCTGTGTGAACTCTAGCACTGTGCTGGCTACAGAACTTTCTGCAATGCTGGAAATGTTCCCTCTCTGAGCTGTCCGATAGGGTAGCCACATGTAGCCACTGAGCACCTAACATGGGGCACGTGTGACTGAGGAACAGAATTTCTCACTTAGATTTATTTAAATTAATGTATTCAACTATTTTAATATTTAATTTATTTAAATCAATTTAGTTCTATTTCTATTTATTTAAATTAACGAGTGGCTGCCACTCGTTATGAGACAGTGCGGCTCTAGAGGGAAAAGCTGACCACACTCCTTCACAGTTTGCAACCCCTCCACAGCTCCCCAGAACCCTCAGGGTCAAGTCCAGTGACCTACAAGGCCTGGCATGGTCTGCGCCTTGCCCACTGCCCCACCTGGCTCTCCGCCTGTGACACCGGCTGCCCAGAGTCCGTGGAAGCCAGGAAGCCAGGGCGCTCACCTCTCCCTCCAGGCGTTTGCACCAGTTCATTTTTTTTTTTTTTGAAACTGAGTCTTGCTTTGTCTCCCAGGTGGGAGTGCAGTGGTGTGATTTCAGCTCACTGCAAACTCCACCTCCCGGGTTCAAGCAATTCTTGTGCCTCAGCCTCCCAAGTAGCTGGGAATACAGGCGCACACCACTATGCTGGGCTAATTTTCGTACTTTTAGTAGAGATGGGGTTTTGCTATGTTAGCCAGGCTGGCCTTGAATTCCTGAACCTCAAGTGATCCGCCCACCTCGGCCTCCCAAAGTGCTGAGATTACAAGGGTGAGCTACCACACCTGGCCCACCAGTTCATTTTTTTTTTTTTTTTTTTTTTTGAGATGGAGTCTCGCTCTGTCTCCAGACTGGAGTGCAGTGGTACGATCTCGGCTCACTGCAACCTCCGCCTCCTGGGTTCAAGCATTCTACTGCCTCAGCCTCCTGAGTAGCTGGGACTACAGGCGCATGCCACCATGCCCAGCTAATTTTTTTTTCTTTTGTATTTTTAGTAGAGATGAGATTTCACCATGTTGGCCAGGATGGTCTCGATCTCTTGACCTTGCGATCTGCCTGCCTTGGCCTCCCAAAGTGCTGGGATTACAGGTGTGAACCACCTCACCTGGCCCAGCCCATCAGTTCTTTACTCTGCTAGGAATACTCTTTCCCACACCCAACTTCCCACTCCACCCTCACTTCTTCCCCTCACTCTTTGATGCCCAATTCAGGGATTCCTGTTGGACTTCTGTGACGGGGGTCCTCCTCCGTTCCATTTGGAAGCTTTGAGTCATAGCATGAGGCTGTACCAGCGATACCCTGTCCACAACAGCTGCCCTGCCTGCAAGAGGGGTGCCCCAGGGATCCCCGAGGATCATGAAGGGCAATGGTCTCAGAGAGCTGAGGGATGGCACAGACAAGAGCGAGGACCCCTGGCCATTCCTGCTGAGAATCCAGCCTGTGTGGGGTTCGTGGAAACGAGCTGCATTATTGGTGGGAAAAGCACTGGGCTTTGGAGTCAGACAGACCTGGAAGGAGGGCAGAGGTTCAAACCCCACTTCTGCAACTTGAACCCACTCACTATGAGCTCAGGTTTTCTTCTTTCTTTCTTCTTTCCTTCCTTCCTTTCTCTTTCTTTCTCTCTGTCTCTCTCTCTTTCCCTCTTTCTCTCTTTCTCAAGAGTCTCGCTCTGTCACCCAGGATGGAGTGCGGGAGCACGATCTTGACTAACTGCAACCTCCAGCTCCCAGGTTCAAGTGATTCTCCTGTCTCAGCCTCCAGAGTAGCTGGAATTATAGGTGCGAGCCACCACATCTGGCTAATTTTTGCATTTTTAATAGAGATAGGATTTCACCACATTGGCCAAGCTGATCTCAAACTCCCAACCTCAAGTGACCCGCCCACCTCAGCCTCCCAAAGTGCTGGGATTACAGGCATGAGCCATCGTGCCTGGCCTTAGTTTTCATTTCAGTAAAATGGGTCAACAGCATTTCCCGGGGAGCGTTCATGTAAGAATTAGATATTGTAACCCTGGAAGTAGCTTCATAACTAGTTTTTCTGGGGAAAGGGAAAATATTCGCATGGGCCAGATGCTGTCCTTATGACCCCACAGGTGTAGCCCTCCTCCCACAGAAATGAGGTCTTGTCTTCTGTTTTAAAAGTGAAAAATCTAAGTCCAATCCCTTTATCTCTGGTGGCAGAGGTAAAGAAACTGAGGGTCAAAGGCGGCCAGGGGTTTGCCAGAAGCCACGGGGCAAGTGGACAGCAATGCTGAGAATGCAGACCCACGGATGGCCCTGGGATAACTGTGCCTAGACTCTGTGGGTCCAGGGGAGGGAGGAAAGTCCCCCAGAGGCGCTCACCTTTTAGGGTGGGGTTTTCTGCCTTCTTCCTGTTGGACCTTGGGACTGGTCTTGGGACTGAATCGGAGGCGGAGGCGCCTCTAGGAGTCCCCTGGGAGGCGCACAGGAGCCGGTGCACCTGGAGGCCAGCAGGCGTGCCGGGCCCGCAGCCGGGACCCTCGGAGCCCGAGAGCTCCAGTAAGTGCAGGCAGCGCGCCACCTCCTCCAGACGGTACACCACGGGCCGTCGCGCCTCCAGACCCAGGCGGGGCGGGTGGAGGGGGTCCCGGGAGCCCCGGGGAAGTGGCCCGCTGGGCGTCTCCATCAGGCCGAAGGCACTGCGCGGAGGTCCAGCAGGCAGCGGAGCACTCTGTGGGCGTGGTCGCGGGAGGCAGCGCCTGGCACCCCCATCTGGCCCAGAGCGTCCCCGCCCTGCCCCCTGGGGCTGCGGAGGCCACCTCCACGCTCCACGCCCATTTGCTATCCCTAAGCGGCTTCTGCGACCTGTGGAGGTGGGGCGAGGGCGACAGGGCTTTCTCATCCCCTTTCTCTGGAAGTTTCTATGACATCCCAAGCCCAGGAGCTGCTGGCATTGTGTCCTCCTCTCACCTCTCATCTGGGGGTCAGGGAGACAGAGTGAACTCACCAAACCACAGAGCTCGCTGTGCACCCGTGGGCGGGCCACTCTATCTTCCTTCATTCAGCAGACAGATCTGGGGCTGGAGTCAAGCGCCTGCCTCCTCCCATTGTGTGCTTACGCAACTCTCTGAGCCTCAGTTTTCTCATCTGTAAAATGGGAATGTTAAGACTATTGCCATTTTAATAGGGTTTGCAGGATTAACGAGAAAACAACCAAAGTGTTTGGCATCCAGGAGGCCTGCAGCAAAGGGGCTGTTTCTGGTTTTGTTTGGTTTGGTTTTGAGACAGGGTCTCACTCTGTCGCCCAGGCTGGAGTGCAATGGCGCGATGTCGGCTCACTGCAACCTCCGCCTCCCGAGTTCAAGTGATTCTCCTGCCTCAACTTCCTGAGTAGCTGGGATTACAGATGTGCTGCATGCCCAGCTAATTTTTGGATTTCTAGTAGAGATGGGGTTTCACCATGTTGGCCAGGCTGGTCTCAAACTCCTGACCTCAAGTGATCCGCCTGCCTCAGCCTTCCAAAGTGTTGGGATTACAGGCGTGAGCCAATGCTCCCGACTGGGGCTGTTTTTGCTGAAGTCTTCCTCCACGTCTACCCTCCTGCCCCCTCAGCCCAAGGGAACCCCTTGCCTGGTCCTCCCAGGAGCCCACCCCTGCTGGGCTTTGGGTTGAGCAGGGAGAATGGCTAAGGCTGAAGCTGGAACCAACAAGATACAGGCTCTGTGACCTTGGACAAGCCACTGCCTCTCCCTGGGCCTCAGTTTCCCCATCTGTAGATGACAGACACTATGCTGCAACAACTCAGAGGTGAGGCAATGACCCGTACATTTATGGAGCACTTACTGTATGCCTCATGCTTCGCCTGCTTCCTAACAACCCTATGAGGCCACCAGCCCCACTGTACAGGAAGTGAGGCTCAGAGAGGTGGAGCAAGGTGTCTACTGTCACACAGCTCGAAGTAGGGTTGGTAGGCTTGAACCCCAGCTCTCCTGTCTGAGTAGCTTACTCCCCTTGGGGCCTTGGGCTAACTTTGGAGGGGCTTCCACCTCCCCAGCCCTCCCCTCCTTCCCAGCCTCCACTGGGAGGCGCTCCCCTGGAGGAGCAGCTGCCACCAGCCCCCTCCAGGCTCAGCACAGAAGGCCAGGGCTGGGCTGCTGCTCTGCCCCCACCCAGCCAGAAAATGAGATGGACAAACACAGGAGAGCCAGCCTGGGCAGGGCGGGTGTTCTGGAAGCCTGCCCTGGCTCTCTGGGTCTGCACCCAGTAGCCACAGAAATAGAGACTCAATTCTTTCAGCAATCTGTGCTGTGTGCCTGGCACTGAGCAAGGTTCTGGGGTGGGGTGGAAAAAATGGGACACCTCTCTGTCCTCCAGGAGCTCACCCTAAGTCACAGAAGCCCACGTTTATGGAGGATTTACTATGCGGACTGCCTCCTTTAGTTCTTACCACCACCAAGTAATTGGTGCTAATATTATCCGCAAGTGAAGTATTTGAAAGATGAGATCCAGAGAGGAAAAGTGATTTGTCCAAGGTCATACAACCCAGTCAGTGTTGGAGCTGAGGCTTGAAGTCCAAATGGACTGACTCCAGGGAGGACCTGAACTGTCTCTCTACAGGGCTGTTCATTGAGTACCTACTATGTGACAGTCACTGTAGGTCCTCTCCAATCCTCCCACAGACTGTACCCCTACTTTGCAGAGAGGGAAACAGAGGCTCAGTAGGGTTAGGTAACTGGGCCAAGGCTACACAGCCAGGAAGTGGCAAAGTTAAGATTCAAACTCAGGCTTGCCTGATTTTCCCACACTTCCCAGGATCCAAGAGGAGAAAAGGGATCAACCCCTATCATTCATTCATTTATTCATTCATTTATTGGTGTATTCTTTGTTTAGTCATTCAACAAGTATTTATTGAGCACCTATTACGTCAGGCATAAGGCAGAGAGCAACAAACCTGACTCAGTCCTTGCCCTCAGTGAGCTCACAGTCCTGGGCATATCCATGGGGTGCTCAGACTAAATAGTTATCTCTTCAGCTTTTAGGGGAGAAGCTATCAGGAATGGCTTCCTGGAAGAGGCAGCTCTGGAATTCTGTCTGGGCCATCCAGGTGAAACATTTAACTTCTGAGTGTTTTCATCTGAAGATTAGTAATAACAAGGTCCACCTTGTCCAGTGTGGCTCAAGAAATGTCAGCCATGCCTGGTGCAGTGGCTCACATCTGTAAGCTCTGCCACTTTGGGAGGCCAAGGCAGGTGGATCACTTGAGCCCAAAGGTTCAAGACCAACCTGGGCAGTATAAGGGGAGACTCATCACTACAAATAATAATAATAATAATTAGCTGGGTGTGGTGGCACATGCCTGTGGTCCTAGTTACTCAGGAGACTGAGGTGGGAGGATTGCTTGAGCCCACGAGTTCAAGGCTACAGTGAGCTGTGATCATGCCACTGCACTCCAGCCTGGGTGACAGAGCAAAACCATCTCTTAAAAAAGGAAATATTGGGGGCTAGGCGCTGTGGCTTATGCCTATAATCCCAGCACTTTGGGAGGCCAAGACAAAGTGGATCACCTGAGGTCAGGAGTTCAAGACCAGCGTGACCAACATGGAGAAAACCCATCTCTACTGAAAATATAAAAATTAGCCAGGCGTGGTGGTGCATGCCTGTAATCCCAGCTACTCAGAAGGCTGAGGCAGGAGAAGCACTTGAACCCAAGAGGCAGAGGTTGCAGTGAGCCGAGATCACGCCATTGCACTCCAGCCTGGGCAACAAGAGTGAAACTCCATCTCAAAAAAAAAAAATATATATATATATATATATATAAAGAAATGTCATTCATGATTACTGTTATAATCCCAGTGAGCCCCTACCACAGGGCACAGAAAGTGGGCAGGGAGAGAAGAGGGTGATATCCCAAAGCCCATGCTTTGGGAGAAAGTTCGCAAGACCCTCAGAGAGCAGGAACACAGGACAAACCAGTGAAAAGAATCCCCAGTGGCTTCAGACAAGGTGTCGCCTCTGTGGGTCTGCGGCCAAAACTGTGTCCTCAGCCAGGCCCCTGGGGCCTTCAGCAGGAATGAGGTCAGGGCTGTGGCTGGGGGAGAGAAAGGAGCACGCAGATGTTCAAGAACTAAGGAGAGCCACAGAAACGGTGGGGGAGGGAGGAGATTCTGAGCTTAGAGTTTTAGCATTAGTATAACCTGAGTTCAAATCCAGATGGGACACTTCTCATGTTACCTTAGACAGGTGATGTCACCTCTCCAAGCCTCAGTTCATCTTTTAGATATCATGTTATTAATACCTATATCACTACCTTGTCATAGAAAATCGGATCATTTTGACAATTACTTGATTGATCGAGACAGGGTCTCTCACTGGATCACCCAGGCTGGAGTGCAGTGGTGCAATCATGGCTCACTGTGGCCTCAATGTCCTGGGCCCAAGTGATCCTCCCACATCAGCCTCCTGAGTAGCTGGGACTACAGGTGCTCACCACTGCCCCTGGCTAATTTTTGCATTTTTTGTAGAGACAGGGTTTTACCATGTTGCCCAGACTAGTCACGAACTTTTGAGCTCAAGCGATCTGCCCCGCCCCCTGCCGACCTCCCAAAGTGCTGGGATTACAGGGGCGGTGCATAGCACTTACCAGGGCCAGGGGCTTTTCTAAACACTTTCTACATGTATTTTGTTAATGAGAGGTACATGGCACAGCAGCTGGCTCATGCCACATAAGCACAGCTGGTGTCACTCCTCTGCATCATGTGATTTTGTTACAATGACTGTGTTTTACTAATCAGGAAAAACACCAGCAATAACAACATCCGGGAAAGCAAATTCCATTTTGGGAGCAGAATGGGGCCTTGGGCAGTTCTGTGGGCCTGGCTGGGGCCCAGATGAGGGCAAGAATTTCTGAGGGCCAGTCCCTCCAGAGCTATGCGCTTGAGATCTTCTCTCAGGAACTTCAGGGAGAAAAATGCAGAATTAGAAACCCTTTCCTAGGAAGAATTAGGAACTCCTGTCCTAGAAGTCCAACTTGCCTCCTAGATAGAGTATGTGTGTGTGTGTGTGTGTGTATGCATGTATGTATGCATGTGTTTGTGTGTATGCATGTGTGTATGTGTGTGTTTGTGTGTGTGCTTGTGTGTATGCATGTGTGTGTATGCATGTGTGTGTGTGTTTGTGTGTGTGCATGTGTGTATGCATGTATTTGTGTGTATGCATATGTGTGTGTGTGTGTGCGTGTGTGTGTATGCGTGTGTTTGGAGGTACTGGGGAGGTTTCCCAGATCACTGCCCAGCTCCTGGCCCTGCTCAGTCTCGTACCCTTTCCAGCTCGGCCTATGGTGCCCAGCCCATCCGAGCCCTGCTGCCAGCCGCCAGTCCCAGCTGTCTGTTGTGGCAGATGTTTTCGACTGTGCCATAGCAACGCCAGAACAGGATGTAACTTGGATCACAGCAGGGACAAGCCCACGCGCACAGGCCACCCCTGCCCTTCCCCTCCCTGAGGGCCTGTTGGGAAAGACTGCGCAGGTCCAGGTTGGGGACAAATGGTGTTTGTTGTCTGGAGAGAGGCAGACCTCGTGTCCTCCCGGGTTGGTGGCAGGGGAGTGAGAGGACTCAGGGCAGCTCACATCCCCTGGCCCTTCCAGGAGATGTCAGGGGAGTTGCCAGGTAGGAAGGGGAGCCACCTGTCAGCAAGGCCTGGCCTGTCGGGGCTGGCCTGTGTCTTCCCCATGGTTATAGCAACTGCTCATTGAGGGAGTACTTTGTGCCACTTATGCTAAATACTTTCCACAAACAAATAATATAAAGATGGACGGGCATCTACTTCATGTTAATTACACAGTGCCAGTTTTTTTGTTTTGTTTTTAAGGAGTGAAGGTTTAACAGACAAAAAAAAAAAGAGAAAGAAGCCGGGCATGATGGCTCACGCCTATAATCTCAGCACTTTGGAAGGCCAAGGCAGGTGGATCATGAGATCAGGAGTTTGAGACTAGCCTGGCCAACATAGTGAAACCTCGTCTCTACTAAAAATACAAAAAATTAGCCAGGCGTGACACATTGCATACACAGAGACGGAAGGAGATATGGTGGTCGCTGACAGGAAAGAAGGAAATTACAGTAAAAAAGTTGGAGATCCAGCTGGGCATAGTGGCTCACGCTTGTAATCCCAGCACTTTGGGAGGCCGTGGTGGGTGATCACTTGAGGTCAGAAGACCAGCCTGACTTATATGGTGAAATACTGTCTCTACCACAAATACAAAAATTAGCCAGGCGTGATGGCATGCACCTGTAGTCCCAGCTACTCAGGAGGCTGAGACAGTAGAATTGCTTGAACCCAGGAGGCAGAGGCTGCAGTGAGCCGAGATCACACCACTGCACTCCAGCCTGGGCGACAGGGCAAGACTCTGTCTCAAAAAAAGAAAAAAATGAAAAGTTGGAGACTCTGTTGCCGATATCCCAGTGGTCAGTTGGAGGCTGGGATCAGTCCGGAAGCCTTCGGATAACACCAGGGAGTAGCCCCAGCCAGAAATCCTCAGTTGCTCCAGAACCTCTTCCAGCCCCACATGATGGCTAAGTCCTCCGTGAAAGAAAGCTGGTTCAAACATGTCCAACAAACCATGGGTGCTAGAGGGATTCTCCATGTTCTCCCTGGTAAGCCTCACATCTGAGTCTTTAAGAATGGCAGCCACTATATCCAGAATCTACAAAGAACTAAAACAAATTTACAAGAAAAAACCAACCCCATCGAAAAGTGGGTGAAGGATATGAATAGGCACTTTTCAAAAGAAGACATTTATACAGCCAACAAACATATGAAAAAATGCTCATCATCACTGGTCATTAGAGAAATGCAAATCAAAACCACATTGAGATACCATCTCACGCCAGTTAGAATGGCCATCATTAAAAAATCTGGAGACAACTTGGATGTGGCTGGAGCGAATGTGGAGAAATAGGATCACTTTCACACTGTTGGTGGGAGTATAAATCACTTCAACCATTGTGGAAGGCAGTGTGGCAATTCCTCAAGGATCTAGAAATAGAAATACCATTTGACCCAGCAATCCCATTACTGGGTATATACCCAAAAGATTATAAATCATTCTATTATAAAGACACATGCGCACGTATGTTCATTACTGCACTGTTTACAATAGCAAAGACTTGGAACCAACCCAAATGCCCATCAAGGATAGACTGGATAAAGAAAATGTGGCAGATATACACCACAGAATACTATGCAGCCATAAAGAAGGAGGAGTTCATGTCCTTTGCAGGGACATGGATGAATCTGGAAACCATCATTCTCAGCAAACTGACACAAGAACAGAAAACCAAACACTGCATGTTCTCACTCATAAGTGGGTGTTGAACAATGAGAACACATGGACACAGGGAGGGGAACATCACACACTGGGGTCTGTTGGGGGGTGGGAGGCTAAGGGAGCGATAGCAGGGGTGGGGAGCTTGGGAGGGATAACATTAGGAGAAATACCTAATGTAGGTGAAGGGGGGATGGAGGCAGCAAACCACCGTGGCATATGTATACCTATGTAGCAATCCTGCAAGATCTGCATATGTCCCCAGAACTTAAAGTATAATAATTAAAAAAAAAGAATGGCAGCCACGATAACCATGTTTTTAACTGGCTGATAGATGGCCATTATTGATTTGATTTGGTTCTAAAACGGAGGCTGAGAACCCCAAAACAAAAGGTCAGAGTTGGAGTCTCCTTCTCTATTCACTGTGTTTTGGTTTTTTTTTGGAGACAGAGTTTCGCTCTTGTTACCCAGGCTGGAGTGCAATGGTGTGATCTCAGCTTACAGCAACCTCCACCTCCCGGGTTCAAGTGAGTCTCCTGCCTCAGCCTCCTGAGTAGCTGGAATTACAGGCATGTGCCACCACGCCCAGCTACTTTGGTATTTTTGGTAGAGATGGGGTTTCTCCATGTTGGTCAGGCTGGTCTTGAACTCCTGGCCTCAGGTGATCTGCCTGCCTCGGCCTCCCAAAGGCTGGGATTACAGGCGTGAACCACCGTGCCCGGCCCTCTATTCACTGTTTTGATGAATGTTGTACCTTGGTGTCCTGGACAAGGTCCCCAATATGAAGTCACTACGTTGTCTGGGGTAAACACCCGGGGATCGTTGTCTCGCACTAGGAAAATTTAGGACATGGACACACATGAAGAGTTTGGCAGAGGAGGTTTAATAGGCAAAAGAAAGAGAAAGAAAGAAAGGAAAACAGCTCCCTATCCAGTGAGAGAAAGGGCACTTCGAGGGGAAAAGACCAACAGTGCTAGTCTTTATAACGCCACTAGGAGGTTATTCCTGTTTTCCAAATGGGGAAACTGAGGTAGAGAGAGATTCAGTCACTTGTCCAAAGTCACTGAGTGTGCAAATTAAGGAGCTGGGATTGGGACCCACGGCTGTCTTAGTCCAAAACTCTGGACTACGTAAATTACTAGACCCAGTGCGAAATGGAAAGGCCAGGCTCTTATTTAAGAATGATTAGGAATTTCAGCTGGGCACGGTGGCTCACATCTGTATTCCCAGTACTTTGAGGGGCTGAGGCAGGCAGATCACAAGGTCAGGAGATCGAGATCATCCTGGCTAACACAGTGAAACCCCATCTCTACTAAAAATACAGAAAATTAGCTGGGTGTGGTGGCATGTGCCTGTAATCCCAGCTACTCAGGAGGCTGAGGCAGGAGAATCCCTTGAGCCCAGGAGGCAGAGGTTGCAGTGAGCCGAGATGACATCACTGCACTATAGCCTGGGCGACAGAGAGAGACTCTGTCTAAAAAAACAAAAAGCCTGGTGCAGTGGCTCGCACCTGTAATTCCAGCACTTTGGGAGGCCGAGGTGGGTGGATCACCTGAGGTCGGGAGTTGAAGGCTAGCCTGGCCGACATGGTGAAACCCCCATCTCTACTAAAAATACAAATATTAACCAGAGGTGGTGGCACATGCCTATAGTCCCCGCTACTTGGAAGCCTGAGGCAGGAGAATTGTTTGAGCCCAGGAGGTGGAGATTGCAGTGAGCCAAGATTGTGCCGCTGCACTCCGGCCTGGCTGACAACAGTTAGATTCTGTCTCAAAACAAACAAACAAACAAAAGTAACATCATTCTGTTGCATAGATTTTGGAAAACAGACAAAAGGAGGAACGAAATACACCTTGAACCCTACCTGTCTAACCCATTTCTGTTAGCAGGTGGTGCGTTTTCTTTTTTTTACAGAGAGCTTTGTGTCAGGATCCTCAGGATGCCAGAGGCTGCCTCTGCTTTTCCCCAGTGCCTGGCCGGCGGCAGGGACTCTGGGAACCAGAGAAGAATGTCAGCCTGGGTGGATGTTATAAAGAGGCTTGGCTTGGCTGACCTCTCGGATTCTTCTGGACTCTGAAAAACTCAGGATTCTTAGATTCACAGCAAATGCCTGGCATCGACCTGCAGTTCAATCCCAATGTGCCAGGCCCTTGCCAGTCCCAGAAGTGACTGAGAATGGCCCCAGCCCCAGTGGATCTTGGTTTAGGCAGTCATGGGTATCCCCAAACGTTCCACACTTTGGCAAATAAAGCAGGGGCTCCTTTTTAAAAAAGATCTTTATAAAAAATCAAATCAACACGAAACTGGAATACAAAATTAATACAACTGAGGATCTGTCTCAAATCCTGTGTTTTTAGCTATTGATTCTACAGTCCTAGAACCTTTTTTTTTTTTAAGAGACACATTTTACTTTGTTAACGAGGCTGGAGTACAGTGGTGCCCTCAAAGCTCACTGCAGCCACCAACTCCTGGGCTCAAGTAATCCTCCTGACTCAGCCTCCCCTTCCAGAGTGGGTGCAACTATGGGCGCATGACCCCACACCCAGCTAATTTTTAAAGTTTTGTGGAGATGGGGTGCTGCTTTCTTGCCCAGGCTGGTCTTGAACTGCTGGCTTCAAGCAATCATCCCACCTCCGTCTCCCAAAGTGAGGTGATTGTAGGCATGAGCCACTGTGCCCAGCCTGCAACTAACCCTATGGTTATCAATAGTCCCCCACTTAGTTAACTGTCTCAGGTATTACAATAGCCTTTCTTATATGTATCAAAACTCATACAGAACAGTAAGTTCTCAGATGGAAAAGAGGATTTTTTTTTGCATCTATCTATAAGTGTTTGTCCACAAGTTAAAAAATAAAACATAAGTGCATAGGGGCTGTGGTTCATGGCATATCTCATTTACTCCCTCACTCTGTATTTTTTCCTTTTTTCTTTTTTTTAGACAGAGTCTTGCTCTGTTGCCCAGGCTAGAGTCTAGAGTTTAACGGCGTGATCTTGGCTCACTGTCACCTCCACCTCCCGGGTTCAAGCAATTCTTCTGCTTCAGCCTCCTGAGTAGCTGGGACTACAGGTGCGCACCATCACGCCCGGCTAACTTTTGTATTTTTTCTTTTAGTAGAGACAGGGTTTTTACCATGTTGGCCAGTATGATTTTGAACTCCTGACCTCGTGATCCACCTGCCTCGGCCTCCCAAAGTGCTGGGCAGGCATGAGCCACCGTCCGTGGCCATTTACTCCCTCACTGTCTCAGCACCTGTTGAGCATCCATTGCCCTCTAAGCATTGCACACATACAGTAGTGACTATTTTCTTTGGGGAGAAGATGGGGGTGGTAGAAAGTGTGTGTACTTGCAGTCAGGCACTCTTGGCCTCATCCCTTCCTGGCTGTGTGTCCTTGACCCACATTACCTAACCTCTCTGAGCATCCACCACTTCCTTTGTAAACCAGAGTCATATCTGCTGTGAGGATTAACTTGGTAATACATGTGAAACCCTTGTAACTAGAAGATGCTCAGTATAGATTCCAATTCCAACGATCACAACCACCATTTACCTATTAGGTTGTGTGCCAGGCAGAAGGGGTTTTGCACGCGTTATCGGTGAATTCTCCAATGGCCCTATGAAGTAGGTAACATTGTCAACTTGTTTTGATCCAGTTTCAACAACCAGAAGGAGGCCTACCACCACCACCACAATGTACCATTTGTGGGATAATTTGTCCTTTTTTAATCTTTTCTTTTTACTTGTTTTCGAGACAGGGTCTTGCTCTGTCACCCAGGCTGGAGTGCAGTGGTTCAATCTCGGTCCACTGCCACCTCTGCCTCCCAGGCTCAGGAGATCCTTCCACCTCAGCCACTCAAGTAGCTGGGACCACTGGCTAATTTTTGTATTTTTTGTAGAGATGGGATTTCACCATGTTACCTGGGCTGGTCTTGAACTCCTGGGCTCAAGCAATCTGCCCGCCTCGGCCTCTCAATATGTTGGGATAACAGGTGTGAGCCACGGTGCCCAGGGAAATTTGTCTTTTAGAGTCAGATGCCAGAGCATCCCCTCCTAGGCTGGGAGGTTGCTAGTGTAAAAGCCAACACTTTATTTGCTGAAGCGGCTTACAAAAAAAAAGGATTTCAGGCTGAAACTGGACTCTTAACAAGGGTACTTCAGGATTCATGGTTTCCATTTAAAGGTGAAATATGGTGACTATGATCTGCGGGAGAGAAACACACCTTGTGTCACCTCAATGGCCTCTGGAGCAAGAAGTGGTTCCGATTTCCCAGGGGCTGGAGGCTTCATCCCCAATGCATCTGCTTTCTTGCTGAGACCACAAGGGAGATCACGACGCATCTTCACCTGGCTTCTTTCTGCTTCTGGGTGGGAGATACAGCTCTGGGAAAGGTTTCAGATGAGGAGGGATAAGTTCTTCTCTGGCTTCATCACTTTTTAGATGTACCTGTGAGCAAATTACTTCCTCTCTGTGGGCCTGTTTTTCATGAACTGAGGATAATGCCAACAAGGCAGTAAATAGAAGGGTTCCAAGGTAGTCCAAAGAGTCCAAGAAAGTTAGAAGGAAAAGGACTCTCCTCTACCTTTTTTTTTCTTTGTTGAGATGGAGTCTCACTCTGTTGCCCAGGCTGGAATGCAGTGGCACGATCTTGGCTCACAGCAACCTCCGCCTCCCAGGTTCAAGTGATTCTCCTGCTTCACCCTCCCAAGTAGCTAGGATTAGAGGCACCTGTCACCCTGCCCAGCTAATTTTTGTATTTTTAGTAGAGACGGCATTTCCCATGTTGGCCAGGCTGGTCTTGAGCTCCTGACTTCAAGTGATCTGCCCACCACGGCCTCCCAAAGTGCTGGGATTACAGGTGTGAGCCCAGCCCTCTCACCTCTTTTGAGATTTGCAGCACAGATCACAGTGTCCACGGGATTCCTTATATAAAGCACAAAAAAAGGTATGTGATAACCATAACTTGGTTTTAGGAGGCAGGGATGCGTGGGTGAGTGGTTTCCTGGGTAGAGCTCACTTTGTGCACTATTGGTGGAGCTCTCCTTTAGAAAGGGCTTCTTTACCATAAAATGAATACCCCTAAGTTCCACATCATCCTCCGTGCTGCCTTTGGAGCCTCTCCCAAACATCTTGCCAAGAGGGGCTTCCCCAGGCATAAACAAGCATGAGGATCCTCCCCAGCAAAACCACCTCCCCTGTAGGTGTGAGCTGGGATCACACCCAACTGTGAGATAGTGACTCCGAGAAGGAAATCAGGGCAAAAGCAACCAATTACAGGAACATTGTCCTGGGCCCTGAGCAAGTAAGTATCGGATGAGTTTTGGGAACACCCATATTCTGTCAGGGTGGTATGGGCGTTGTCTCCAGAAAGCATGTGTGCAATGTGATTGTAACCAGCAAAGCGTGAGCCTACTCTGTTGCATCACATTCTTATTTTGGTGGTTTCTAAACTTGGCCATCAGAATTCCCAGGGAATCACAGAAACATACAGATTGCTGGGGCCCATCCTCACCCATTCATGGCTGGAACCCAAAGAGAACTTTTTAGCTATCTGCCTTGTCAGGGAACAGTGTCTTGAACTATGACCCTCAGTGATTTGTTTTTAAAATGTTTTACAGAGAAAGGGCTGCATTATAGCTTAACACTATTAGAAGCACCCCACAGCCAGGCTTGGTGGCTCACACCTATAATCCCAGCACTTTGGGAGGCTGAGGTGTGCGGATCACCTGAGGGCAGGAGCTCGAGACCAGCCTAACTAACATGGAGAAACCCTGTCTCTACTAAAAATACAAAATTAGCTGGGCATGGTGGTGCGTGCTTGTAGTCCCAGCTACTCAGGAGGCTGAGGCGAGAGAATCGCTTAGGAACCCGGGAGGCAGAGGCTGCAGTGAGCTGAGATCTCACCATTGCACTACAGCCTGGGCAACAAGATTGAAGCTGTATCAAAAGAAAAAAAAAAAAAAGCAGCAGCTTCCTGCTAAACTTTTAATACTCAATAAGCAATTCTTAACCAAAATTTGGCACCCCATACAGATTTTCCTAGAAGGGCTCAGCACATGGCCCATGCCTGTAATCTCAACACTTTGGGAAGCTGAGGCAGGATTGCTTGAGCCCAGGAAATCAACACTTCAGAGTCACAACTGTGCCACTGCACTCCAGCCTGGTAACAGGGGTAGACCCTGTCTCAAAAATAGACTTATCTAGAAAGACTAAATGTGCTAATCAGCATGTGAGTAATCTAGTCTGGTTGACACATTCTTTTGGTAAAGTAATAAACTTACATTCTGGTTTATTCATCAATCTTTTTGAGTTCATTTGAGAGACAGAGCAAGTCTAGATGAACTGAGCAAAATACTTCCTAGATGTGCAGGCACGGGAATTTAGGATCATGCCCAGGTGCTTGCGACAGTCAGTGCTCACCACATACATGTGCCCCATACATTTCCCAGTCTCCCTGGCTGTTGCAGTGGGACCCTGTGACTGGGTCTCGCCCACTGGAAAGCAAGTAGAAATGACATGTCACATCCAGACAGACGAGCCTCAGAGTAGCTGTGAGTCCTCCCTGACTACACAGCAGAAAGTAAAGAACTCTAAGGCGGCAAGATTTTAAGATGGAAGTCAAAGTGGCTCACACCTATAATCCCAGCACTTTGGGAGGCAAAGGTGGGAGGATCACTTGAAGACAGGCTAAAAGACCAGCCTGGGCAGCAAAGCGGGACTTCATCTCTGTAACAGATTTAAAAAATTAGCGAGGCAAGGTGGTGCACACCTGTAGTCCCAGCTACTGGGGAGGCTGAGGTGGGAGGAGCACTTTAGCCCAGGAATTCGAGGCTGCAGTGAGTCAGGACTGCACCATTGAACTCCAGCCTGGGCAACAGAGCCAGACGCACTCTCAATAACATTTAAAAAAAAAAAAAAAAAAATGGAAGCGGCTCTGCTCACTGAATCTCCAAGGGAGGAGAGCCACCAAAAGCTGCCTGGTGTGCAGTGGGCTGAGACATGAGCATGTTCCTGGAAAATCAGTAGTACTTAGCCTCCAGAGTCCTCCTCTCCCGCTTGGACTGGTGGGAGCAGATTAGACGTTCTCTAGCACACATCTCTGGCTTTGCACTTCCTACTTGCACGGGAAGAGAAGCCACCCGAAGTCCAAACCCCTTCCTGGTGGGTAACTTTTTTTTTGGCACACAAAGGACCACCCACAAGTGGGCCTGCTCTTGCTTACTGACAAAATTAGGTAGAAAACAGACTAGTCCTGGGAGGAGCTAACATTTCTTCTTGTGGTCCTTTCTTTGATGTAACTTGTCCAGGTTTTCTAGCAAAGAACTTAACACATAATAGGTGCTAAGTTAATAATAAAGAGTGGCCGTGACAATGACGATGATGACGATGTATCAGACTGTCTTGGCAAGGGCTGAGGAAGCAGTTTCCTTTTATATAAACTCATGGTCATCAGATATTTATAAAGAAAAAGTTTATTTTCATCACAAGAAGCACACACACTATATACAACACACACCAACAGAAGTAAAAAAAAAAAGTGCATTCTGCATCTTCTACTGCAAATTCACAGTACAAAAGATACTGCCTTTTAAATATATTATTAAAAAACAAGAAAACCAATAAAAAAATCATTGATATCATAACGCAATACATGGGAACCCACTGGCAGCTTCTGAAAAACCAAACGACTCATCGTGTGGAGCTCCTGATTGGGGGGGGGGACTGGTCTGTACCTACATTTTGTTGCAAAAGAGCTCAGGACAGTAACAGAGAGGAAAACTAGGGTGGCCTAGGTGGAAATAAAATCTCGAAGAAAGAAGAGTACAATTGTGTGGCTGGGGAACAGGCAGGTGCTGGGCTCTGGAGCAGAGGCCGGCTAGCCTGCGCCACCCCACAGCTGGCTAGTGGATCCAGCTACTTTCTTTCGTTGGCTCCTATGGGACGCAGCGTCAGCCAATGCCTGCCTGGCCTGCAGGAACTACCAGAGCTGTTTCTAGCAAGGCTCCTTGGAATAGATGTGAACACACAATGTAAAACTGCATAGCAGAATAAACACGTATGGAGTAGGACAAGCTCACATCCCAATACCGACTACTACTGACAAGACAAAGTATCCGATCACAGCAGATGAGAGTTTAACAGTTTTGCATAAATACACAGTATTTGTAAACTATTATTAAGGCACTCAATTGTAAAACAATAATTAACGTGTAGGAAAACAGGGAGGAAGCAGCTATCTTCTCATGCAGCAAGGCCGACGGGAAGGACAGCGGAGGACTGGGGATCTGCTTATCAGGACTACTGTCTGATAGTGACCGAAGCCAGGGCCCCAGCACCTACGGCCAAACAAGAAGGCAGTCTCTCCAGAGCCACCCAGGGCGGCACTGGTCACAGTATCATTCCAGATTGTGAAGGTGATTTGCTCTGTGGCTCAGGTGACACAGTGTCTGGATGCACATGATCACTTGACTTGGTTTCCAGACTCAAATATATAGATGCAGAGTGAACTCAAACACACGGGCATTTCACTGCAGAGCAGACATTAACAAAACAAGGGGCTGGGTGTTTCCAAGGGTAACTCAACGACCTTCATTTGGCCTGCAATGTGGGACCTGGGTAGGAATCTGGGTAGTGGGACCAAGACAAGTACTGCCCAGGTATCACCAAGTTTCTGATCTACTCAGCTCTCTTGCCAGAGGTGAAGCGTGTACCCTCACTGACTGCGTGTTCAGAGGAGCCCTGCTACGTGGCCAGCCAATGAGAAGAGTTGAGCAAAACTTATTCTGGCACTAACAATTTCCCACCAATGGAAAGCAATTCCCTCTCCAGATGCCTCAGGTGAGGTGACTTAATAAGATCTTGACTAAATTATGCAGCATTTGTTCCTATTAGGGAGAAAAGGTCCCCAGGAGTGGTGAGGAAATTCATCAACCTTCTAGAACAGGCTGCCCTGAGATAAGAGTGCATTTGTCCAGGGCTGTCCTGAGTGTCTGTTCAGTTCAAGCTCAGCTCCATACTGCGGCATCCTCTGGACCTATCCAGGGGGAAAGGGCTTTAGGCTGACCGGAATGCTCTTTAGCTGAAGAGGGCAGTGTGGAGCAAGGCGGGGCTTGGACAGTGCAGCTCTGTGTGTGCACCTGGTGAGCAATCTGCATGCTTAAGCAACAGGGTGCCAAGGAGAAGGGCTTGCCACGCAGCAGTGAGCTATTCAACAGCCCAGAGGTTGGCAGGGGTCCCTGCATGGAGAGCAAGGAAGCTGGGAATGTAAAGAGAAATAAAATTTGTTCTTAGGAAATGCGCAACCAGGGACCTTGCTAGAAGACTGGAAGTAGCCACAAGGCAAAGAAATGGAAATCAGCATTGTCAATTACCATCTGACAGCGGCCTGGTTCTCCTCTTTCTGTGACCACTATCCCCCTGATACAAAACTTAGAGAGTTAAGACTTTCCTGTATCAATGCAAGATGAAGATGTAGAAAAGTTCAGTCTAACTTTTGGCATACCATATGAATTAACGTGAGGCAGAAGATAAGATTCAGCTGTTTATACAGAGTATCAAGCTCATCTAAAAAATGTTCCTTTTGTCCCAATTCAACAAAAGCATTCAATGAAAATGATAGTCATTAAAGATCAGTGACTTGCACAGCATAAATCCCTGCCTCCGCCTGCCTCCTTCCTGTGCCATTTATGTTTGGAATTTTCCCCATCAGCTAAGGTTGCGTACAAAGCAAAAGCCAAGCTATGGCACATGTTACAGTGCAAACTTTCTTTTCAGAGACCAGTATGAATTTGTCTTTGCCCAGGTGCCCCAAAGCCTGGCGGAATGTTTGTCTTGTTCATATAGCATTTTATGTTATTTTATTATTTTTTGAGATGGAGTTTCACTCTGTCACCCAGGCTGGAGTGCAGTGACTTGATCTTGGCTCACTGCAATCTCCGCTGCCTAGGTTCAAGCGATTCTCCCACTTCAGCTTCCCAAGTAGCTGGGATTACAGACACACACTACCACATCCAGCTAAGTTTTTGTATTTTTAGTAGAGATGGGATTTCGCCATGTTGGCCAGGCTGGTTTAGAACTCTTGACCTCAGATGATCTGCCCACCTCGGCCTCCCAAAGAGCTGGGATTACAGGTGTGAGCCACCACGCCCTGCCCATCATATAGCATTTTAAATAGCCATGTGCCATATGTATACATGCCACTGATCTGGATTTCCAAAAAAAAAAAAAAAAAAATCTTTTCTCCAGGCCAGAGTATTAAGCATTAAGTCAAGAATGCTTCATTCTGCTCTGATGACGGGGACCACTGCTCCTGTGTGGATGTTGATATGCTAGCTCTGCTTCTGAAAATGAATGCATAAATTTTCCAGAAGCCAAAGACTCACTTGCAGTCTCCCCATTCCACACCCCCTCAACTCTTTAGGTAAGAAAAATTACGGCTTTCAAAATTATATCATTCTCATACACAGACGTGGTTAAAAAACCAACGTAAGCCTGTCTTCACTAAATTTAAAAGATTATTTTGACACAAAAATTGATCTACCACATGAAATTTGATTTGGCAAAACATACGGAACTTGGTATTTTTTGAGGCTATGCTTTTGTTGGCTGAGGGGGAGGGGGGAACCCACAGGGTTTCAGGAGTAAGTGGATAATCACCTTTTAAGGTGATTTTAATTGACACTAGTGGGAAAACAGCTTCCTACAAAGTAATATATGTATTTTAAAAAATCACTCCAAGGAAACAAAGTCCCAGAGAGAGGATTTTTGCAAAAACTCTACCCATTAGGTGAAGTATGAACTAGCCTTGTTTTTGAAGACCCCACCTGTGGTGCTTTCTAGAATAGCTTTGGGGAGGATGGTTCTGACCAATGTAAGATGAAGGCCCACTCACCAACTCTCAGAATTCGGCTGGCCCTAGAAGGCTTTCTGGTTTCACTAGCTAATCTGGTGAACCAGCTGAGGGCAAGAAGGAATTGTGGAAGCGCTTCAGCCAACCGTGTTCCCCTGCCATCTCCCACGCATGCAACCACTGCCTCCTGTACAGGTGAGCTAGTGGGAGGCTGGCAAAGCTTGTGGTCAGGAGGAGGGAAGGGTCTGGCTTTAGGTGTCGGAGGCAGAGGGCTTCAAATGTACCCAGTTTCTTCCTACAAGGCCATGGGCAGCCCTGTGTGGCAACTCAAACCAGGAGTCAGCAATTTTTTCTATAAAAAGCCTGACAGTAAATATCTCAGGCTTTGTGGGCCACGTGAATTCTGTCATCTATTATGTCTTTTTTTAACAACTCCTTAAAAATATAAAAGCCATTGCTTGTGCCAGGGAGGCTGAGGCTGCAGTGAGTCATGATTGTGCTACTGTACTCCAGCCTGGGTGACAGAGCCAGGCACTGACAGAGCCAGGTGGCGCTGTCTCAATAAAGGAAAAAGGAAGTCATTCCTAGCTCAAAGGCCGTATGCCATAGCTTGCTGACCCCTGAATTCAACCTTTCTGGCTTTCTATAAGCTGCTTCTCTCTCAAAATGTGTTGACATCTAGCTTGCTGACACCTTTGATTCACGCCTGGGGCAGCAGGACTCCCGGAGTTCACCTGAGTCTTAAAGGGGCCGCCCACAGAGCCAGGCAGTGACTACAGATCCCTCTTTTACTCCATCATGGCTGCTGAGAAGAGTTGGAGGGAAACAGGAAGCAGTAATCTCACTGCAGGAAGGGGCAACTGTAAACATCCGGGAAGTGTCCCAACAGTCCTGTTCCTTCTGGGGAAGCTGCTGAAATCTCCTTTCCCTCCCCTCGACGGGCCCTAGTGAACCTGAGCATTCAGGCTCTCAGTAGGATGATTTGTGTCTCAGAACCACCGCCTGCACCAGACACTTGAGCAATTTCAAACCTAAACACAACCATGAGTTTCTGCAGCAGAGGCTCAACAATGCGGGCGGGTCCTTCCCCTCGAGATTTAAGCTTCAGCATTAACAACAACTGAGAACAACCCACACATTTTCCCCACCGGACCCCCGTGCTGGTCAAACGCATCACTCAGCTGTAGCAACACAACCAGGACAGAGTCTGCACCGCCACTCGGGCACAGAGTCGGCGCAACAACAGCGTGGGACTACCCATCTGATGACTTCACCCAGCAGTGCTTGGGGCTGTCGGGTTAAAAGTCTTGACGCGTCTGGGGTCCCAACCAAAAAAAAAACAAAACAAAAAATCATTGGTTTTTTCTGGAAAAATGCTTTCAGAACAGCTGGATTCCCTGGAACGAGCCTTGGTCATTCTGGTGTTTTAAAAATAACAAGCACAGCGAGAACAGAGGTAGGACTTCATGTTGCCATCCGAGTTTTCTGCGAAGCCCAGAATGAGTTAGAGTGTGCCGCGGTGATGCTGCCGTCACCAGGACTCTTCTTCTGCAGGCTGCAAATGGAACAGTCTGGATGTGTGCGCCTGTGTGTGCACGTTCTTTCAAAAACACGGTTATTCTTCGAGACACGGTGGGAGTGGAGTTGTGTGTCTCCTGGCTGCGGGTCTTAGTTCTCCCAGGCCACATGACTGACAGCTCCCCTTCTTGTGCTGCATGTTGGTTGGCATCTTCTCCTCCTCTCTGTGGCAAGAGTGGGGGAAAAGTCAGGATGACTTCAATTATTTAAGGGAAATCAAGATGTAAAAGGTTGATCAAAATCCACAGTGAAAGTGAGGGAGAGATCATGTGAAAATATCCTCCCGGCCCAACGCAGCAAAAGGCGGGTCAGCTTTTGCTCATCCACGAAGGGCTCTTCAAGTTTTCTGAGGCAAGTTTCCCTGATGGTTTGGAGGTTATAGTTGGGTCCCTCGGGTTTGCGTGGGGCTCATGCAAGAAGGAAGATTCACTCAATGTGGCGTCCTGGGAGTCAGTGACGGTGGATGGGTCAGCCTCGCTGGACAGGTCTTCTGTTGAGAAGTTGAGACTCGCGAGCTTGGCAAGAGAGTGTGAGCGCTTCAGTGGGGAGGAGACGGTGAGGCCCGCCAGCCGGAGCCGGGTCTCGATCTCCTGCGTCCGTTGCTTCACGAGCCCAGGCTTCCCGCGGACACTGTGGATGCTGTCGCTGCTGGAGCTCCGGGTCAGGTTGGAGCTCATGGATGAGGAGGTGGGGGTGTAGCAGATGGTCTTCAGAAAGTCTTTTGAGAAACTACTGGTGTGGTCCAGGCGGTAGAGGAAAGGAGGAGGGCTCTTCAATGAGCCTCCTTCCAATGAGGCAGGGGCGGTCTCTGACTTCTCATCACTCCCGGCGTGGCCAGGCATAACCAGTGGCCCCAGCTCATGGAGCGCGGCTAGATCCTGGCTCTCCTCTGGGATGCTGGCCTCCAGCCTGCCGGCAGCGACGTCCCTAGAGGGAGGAGCCGGGTCTGCGGGCCCGCCCTTCAGCCGCTCCAGTTCTTTGGTGTGCTTGCGGACCAGGCCTGCCTTCTGCAGCTGAATGATGGACTCTTGGTGCTGCATCAGGTAGCTGTTGGTTGTCGGCTTCTCAGATTCGTTACTGAACAGAAGCCTCAGGTCCTTGGCTGGTTTCGTATCTTTCTTGGGTGACAATTCTTCCTTCACCACTTCCATGCTGGGAGAGTTCTTATCACAGTGAGAATTCTTCAAAAGGAGGGATTTTGGCAGGACTTTTGGGGTCTCTCTGGAAGGTTCCAACAGGCTAGCTGGTGGCTCTAGGGCAGCCCCAGCTCCAGGGCCACTGGTGTCTGGCCTCCTGGAGCCTGCTGGTGGTAGGAATGGGGGAGGTTCGGTTGGGCCAGAGGCCGGCTTCTCCAGAACACGGGACCTGCCAGCCATGTGGGCCACAGGGGAGGACGTGACCTGGGGCAGGAAGGCTGGCTGGGTGCAGATGGCAGGAGCACTGGGGTCCTCACATCTCTCCCTGGAGGCCTCGGCAGCCCCGCTGGCTGCAGGATACATGCAGTCGGCACAGGATTTGTAGGAAGGCTTCACTTTGTTAAGGATCCCAAATATGGCATCATGCTGAAAGGAAGGGGACAAGAACATGGTGAGACAAGGCGGTCATGAGCCAAAGACCAAAAACATAAGCCTGGGCAGGGAAAGAGGTGCGAGGCGGGGCTGGGGCCTGGCCCAGCAAGGCGGCTCTCACTTCACTTAGTACTGACAGACAGACCTCCCGGAGGAGGTGAATAACGTAGGTTAGAGACCACGAATCGGAAATAACATGATCGTAAAATACGCAGGTTAGAGAGAAGTCAATAACACAGGTTAGAGAGAAGACGGAGATGCTGAATCCAACTTCCCAGAAGCTAAGAGCCCAAGATCCTGGGCACATCTTGGGCCATACGCCAGCATGATCAGGGGCTCTGGGGACCATGCTTCAAAACCCCACCTCTGCCATCTGTACAGCACAATCCTTTTCCAGGCCCTGGTCTCACCTGGACAAAAAGGTGACAATCACAGCACTGGGATAATTCAATGAAGTAATGTGTCTGCCACAGAAACAAACAGGGGACTCTCCCTTTCAGAAAGAATTTGCATTTGGGGAGTGTGCAGCCTGACGATGGAGCCCTTCCTACTTAGCAGTGGCACAGCGTGGCCCCAGAACCGTCAACTCGCCATGGTCTTCACAAGAGGGGTGGCAAAGAGCAAAAATGGTTTTGAAAAGACTAATGCAGACCTAGATGCAGGGGCACATAGCTCCTGATGAGAGCTGGGCTGAGACGGGACTGATTGATCGACCTGACTGGTTGATTGAGATGGAGTCTCGCTCTGTTACCCAGGCTGGAGTGCACGGCCGCGATCTTGGCTCACTGCAACCTCTGCCTCCTGGGTTCAAGCAATTCTCCTGCCTCAGCCTCCTGAGTAGCTGGGATTAAAGGCGTATACCACCATGCTCAGCTAATTTTTGTATTTTTGGTGGAGATGGGGTTTCATCATGTTGGCTAGGCTTGTCTCTAACTCCTGACCTCAGGTGATTCACCCGCCTTAGCCTCCCAAAGTGCTGGGATTCCAGGCGTCAGCCACTGTGCCCAGCCTGAGGTGGGTTTTATACGCCAACAGAAAACAAGTTTACACTGTTTCCTAAGGAAAACCCCCTGCCTTTTGGTCAGTGAGGATCTAAGTGAATGTGGCAGATGCCTCTATGTCCCTGCCGTTCACCTCCTCATAGGCCAACTGAAAGGTATCCAGCGGTACTGGGAATGGACTAGAAAGCTGAGTGAAGAATCCCAGGAGAGAGAGGGACAAGTTCAGAGTCTCTGCGGAGGGAAGGCTGACCAGAGAAACTGACACTTCAGCTGAAGCTTCTGGGACAAGCAGGCTTTGACCAGCCAGAGAAAGCAGCATGCAGGCCCAGAAGCAGAGGAAGAGGGGAGAGGAAAACTGCCCACAACCCTCCTGCACAGGACTGCAGGCTGGAGGACAGGACAAGGCAGGAAGGCAACAAGACTCTGTCTCTTTTTTTTTCCAAATAGATAGAGATAGGGTCTCACTATGTTGTCCAGGCTGGTCTTGAACTCCTGTGCTCAAGTGATGCTCCCGCTTCCACCTCCCAAAGTGCTAGGATTACAAGCATGAGCCACCACACCCCGCCAGCTGTCTCTCAAACCTCCCGATGGCCCTGTCACATCCTCTGAGCCACTGCAACCTTAGGCTCCCAGCTTCCCCTCTTAACCCATCAGCCTGCCTGCAGACCATAGCCAGAGGGGCCTTATCACCTGCCTGCTTAAAACCCCCACTATGGCTTCCATGGGTTTTTTTTGAGACGGAGTTTCCCCCTTGTTGCTCAGGCTGGAGTGCGGTGGCACCATCTCAGCTCACTGCAACTCCGTGTTCCGGGTTAAAGCGATTCTCCTGCCTCAGCCTCCCGAGTAGCTGGGATTACAGGCCTGTGCCACCAGGCCTGGCTAATTTTGTATTTTTAGTAAAGACGGGGTTTCTCCACGTTGGTCAGGCGGGTCTCCAACTCCCGACCTCAGGTGATCCGCCCACCTCAGCCTCCCAAAGTGCTGGGATTACAGGCATGAGCCACCACGCCCGGGACAGGGTTTTATCTCACCTGTCTTTAGGGGTATTTGCTAAGTAGAGATGTGGGGGAAATCCATAATAAATATTTGATTTGGAATTCTTTACAATTTGGAGGTCGACAGATGCAACTGCCCGGTTTTGTCTGCATTGTAACATGCTGTTATTAAACTGGGTGTATACTTGAATGCAGCTGTCAGGATCCCAAGTGCCCGCACTTGAGAACCATGGCTGTCCTGTGAGATGGGCAGTGAAGCCAGAGGAAACGACATCAGCTGCAGGGTGAGGGTGGAAGCAGAGACTCGGCTGCACAGCCACCCTTCCACTGAACCCGCCGCTGCTCCTGTATCACTTCCCCACATGGAAGAGGAAAAAGGTTGGCTGGAATTAACGATTCTCTCAGTAAGCACCACTGAAGCTCAGACCTTGTGGCAGATAATCCACCAAAAATGACAACTCCAAGAGACTAACGGAGTTAAGTATTAGAGTCTAAGTTGGAAGGCTGGATACTTGATAATGTTGGGAAATTATTATCAGTTTTTGTTGTTGCTGTTGCTGTTTGAGACAGTCTTACTCTGTTGCCAGGCTGGAGTGCAGTGGTGTGATCTTAGCTCACTGCAACCTCCACCTCCTGGGTTCAATCAATTTTCGTGCCTCAGCCTCCCAAGTAGCTTGGATTACAGGCACGTGCCACCAGACCCAGCTGATTTTTATATTTTTAGTAGAGACAGGGTTTCACCATGTTGGCCAGGATGGTCTTGATCTCCTGACCTCGTGATCTGCCTGCCTCGACCTCCCAAAGTCCCTGCTGGGATTACAGGTGTGAGCCACTATGCCTAGCCCTATTGGTTTTTTAAAGGTGACAATGGTATTGCGGCTATGTTATATACCGGAGCATTTATGAATAAAATGATATATCTGAGGCCAAGGCGAGATCGCTCAAACCTGTAATTCCAGCACTTCAGGAGGCCAAGGTGGGCAGACTGCTTGAGCTTAGGAGTTTGAGACCAGGCTGGGCAACAGTGAGACCTCATCTCTATAAAAAAACAGAAAAAATTAACTGGGTGTGGTAGTATGTGCCTGTGGTCCCAGCTACTCAGGAGGCAGAGGTGGGAGGACCACTAGAGTCGGGTAGGTCAAGTCTGCAGTGAACCGTAATCATGCCATTGCACTCCAGCAAGGGCAAAGAGCGAGACCTTGTCTACAGTATATACCTATATCTATAGTATATATCTATAATATATATATTTTTAGATATAGATATCTATATCTGTATCTCTACCTGATTCTGGTTCCAGAATCATCTGGGGTGAGATGAAAAAGAACAGTCATATATTGATAAAGCCTAAAGTTGGCTGATAAATGACATGTTTTAATTTTATATACGTAAAAAGAAATTGAGTTGGAAGCCCTGCCCAGGGTATGAGTAAGGTGTACGGGGTGCCGATGGCATGCAGAGATACGCATTATTCCCGACAGATTCCCAATTCGCTACATAATGTACACACTATATAGCCACCAGCAGAATCACCTTTTGAAAGAACCCTCAGGTCCCTGGTGATGAGAGCTGCGGGCCCAGCAGAGGCAATAGAAAAAAATCAACTGGGTGTGGTGGCGCATGCCTGAAGTCCCAGCTACAGAGGCTGGGGTGGGCCAGTAGGAGCGGGATGGAAGGGATAGGGTGTGCCACCCTGCAGGCCAGACCCTGCCTACCTCCATGCCATCAGGACAGCTCCTCTTGCTGTTGTTGTTATTTAGGTTCTCTGGGTTGAGCAGGTTTTGATCGAGCTGGGTTGGAGGCCGCCCCCACCTCCCTGCTCCCAGGCCCTCCTCCCTTTCCATCTCCTCCACCTGCGGCAAGGAGCCACTCCGGGCTCTGGGACTCCCAAACTCTAGTTTCTTCTTCACATCCTTCTCACAGAGTCCAGAACCTCGCTGGGGCTGTCTGGTCGGCCTGTGCACCTCTGCAAGCGGAGCAGCTTCCTCCAACAGAGCCTCCCTCTCTGGATCCTCCATGTGGACCAAGTTGCGAGTTTCATCCTCAGGGGAAGGTAGAAGGGGGTCTGAGAGTCGCCGGAAACAGCAGGGGAGCGGGGGCCCTAAGCCGGGGTGGGCAGCATCATCCAAGCAGGGTAGCTGGCTTTCCGGGGTGCCATCGGGGGTCTCTGGCAGGAAGTCGCCGGGTCCCGCAGGGTCATCCACAGGCTGCTGGAGGCTGCTGTCTGTCTGCTGACGCCACAGCTTGTTGTGCCGCTGTTTGCTGTGGGGAGAGGGTGGAGGAAGGTGAGTGGAGGAGGACGGTGCCTGGGGGTACTGGGAAAAGTGTGCAGTGAGCCAGTGAGGGGCTGCCCAAGGTCAGGGGCTGCCCAAGGTCAGGGGCGCCAGGGACGATCCATGGCTAGTTCAGGTAAAGCCTCTCTCTATTCATTTTTTCCCAAGAAACACAAGGATGAGAAACAGGCCTGGGATCTTAAGTAGTCCAGGCTCCCACAGGAAGCCTGATGTGACTTTCTGTCCCTGATGACAATGGGGAAGGAAACATCTAGACTTCAGTCTGTGTATCTGTGTCTAGCGCTGCCTCATTTTACGAACTTCGTCACTTCAGTTACACTCCATATCTCATTTTTCTCTCTGTCAAATGAGAATAACAATGCTCTCCAACCTATATTGTAGGGAAATGAAGGGAATCAAAGCGGACTATGTACAGATCTATACACAATAATCCAACTATAGAAACGTATAACGCACTGGAACACATTTGGGAAGATCCTGGAAAACTGGAAAGTATTTGTTTAGGTCAGTCTTTAGACAATTTCTTCTACCACTATGAGATCGTTTTTATAATACCTTTTTTTTTCCTTTATGAGATGAAGGTCTCACTCTGTGGCCCAGGCAGGAGTGTACTGGTGTGATCATGGCTCTCTGCAGCCTCAAACTTCTGGACTCAAGTGATCCTCCCGCTTCACCCTCCCAAGTAGCTGGGGCTACAAGCATATGACACCATCCCTGAGTAATTTTTAAATTATTTTTCTGTAGAGACAGGGTCTTGCTATGTTTCCCAGGCTGGTCTTATACTCCTGGTCTCAAGTGATCCTCCTACCTCAGCCTCCCAAAGCACTGAGATTACAGGTGTGAGCCACTGCACCCAGCTCTCTAATACATTTTTTAAATGTAAGGCATAAAAAAAGTTGTTTACAGCAAAATAAGGTAACTAAGTCACCCTCAAGGACCTTAAAGTAATCCCAATATCACAGGCTTGTGAGAGTTAAGACAAGAGCGAAGTAAATATAAGAGCCCCGAGAGAGAGCGCACGGTCGCTCATTCCTCTCTGCTTGGTGTGCACATCCCAGAGAGCAGCTATTCAAGGCTACTGCCAGGCTGCTGTGAACCCGGGCTGGAGTGCCCACCTTAGGCTGCAAAGGGCACGAAGTGCCTGGCAGGCTAAGGGAGAGGATAGTGAGATGCTCGCTCTTCCTCCTTTTCCTCTGGGCCTTGCCTGGGGACCTGCCCAGGCCTTCTCTGACAGTGAAGGAGTCCACAGTTGGCTGGTGCTGTTCTCTGTACCCTGTTTAACCCTGCCAGGGCACTCCTGCATCCCCAAACTTGGCCAAGAAACTGGTGAACATTCCCTGTGGCTTCCTTCCAACACCAGCCTGATATCACCTAGGGAGGCCAGCTTCTTGTACAGACTGACTCAAAAGGGAACAGGGAGAAAGTGACGCCCAGGCTCTGGGCTTCTGACCTGAGAGGCTGGGGTATTGGAACCACAGCGAGGACCTGCCCTACCACCACCTGTGGGCAAGAGAACCACAGGGCTTTCTGCACACAGTGCCCCCACTCAGAGGCCGAGTGAGGGGCTGGGGTGTACCTCTCCCTTCTGCTGTCCACTAGCTGTGTGACAGGGGACAGATCAACCTCTCAGTGTCAGCCCCTCATCCCTGCCCCAATCCTTGGAAAAGGGGGATAATCCATACATAACTCTTTAGGGTGGGAGTTCAGAGACTTTAAAATAAGCTAATTTATTATTTACCATGAGCCAGATCTGGGAAGTATCTGGAAAGCTAAGCCTGTTTAGCACTGTGAAAGGAAAATAAATCTTGGGATCCCAAACTCACTGAGCCAAGGGGGAACAGTCAAGCTGGGAAGTAGGTCACACAAATCTGCCTCCCATTTTGGTTCCTAAATAATAAGATGGCCGTGAAGATGAAAAGCTACACACCTCCCTCATATATCTTGCCCACAAGGAAATTCCTTGTGGTCCCCAAATTCTTTATCCTAAAGCATTCTGTTAAAATTCACCATGGCAAAGTAAACTGACAGTTTATCTTCACGGTGCAGAGTTGGGGGTGGGACGGAAGACACAGGACAGAAGTCAGTCACCCCTCTACCCACCTGACACAAATGCTTATCTGACTGTTTCCTCTGCCCTATTGTCTATGTTCTGCAAAAACGCAGATTCACTGAGCCAGACAAAGGCATGAATGACTCTTTTCCCCCATTCCCCTCATAAGAAAATTGTATATTTCTCAATATTCCACTCTTTCCCCTTAAAATTTGAAGCCCTCAAAATTATCTTCAGGGAAAGGCATAGACCTGTCTCCCGGGGGCACATCCTCAATACTGGCAAATAACCCTCCTAAAATGATTGAGACGTGCCTTGGGCATTTTGCTTGATTGACAGCACTCATGCAAACCTCGAAGCAGTCCTATCAGGTGGGCATTCTTTAAAAAGTGTTTTTTTGTTTTTTTTTTTTGAGGTGAAGTCTCGCTCTGTCACCCAGGCTGGGGTGCAGCAGCACGATCTCGGCTCACTGTGACCTCTGCCTCCTGGGCTCAAGCGATTCTTGTGCCTCAGCCTCCCGAGTAGCTGGTATTACAGGCACGAGCCACCATGCCTGGCTAATTTTTTTTTGTATTTTTAGTAGAGATGAGGTTTCACTATGTTGGCCAGGCTGGTCTCAAACTCTTGACCTCAGGTGATCCACCTGCCTTGGCCTCCCAAAGTGCTGGAATTACAGCGCCTGGCCCTCAAAAATTTTTTTTACTGTGTTAAAATACATAAAATATAAAATTTGGGCCAGATGTGGCGGCCCAGCACTTTGGAAAGCCGAGGCGGAAGGATCGATTGAGTCCAGGAGTTTGAGACCAGCCTGGGCAACATAGCGAAACCTTGTCTCTACCAAAAATATACAAAAAATTAGCCGAGTATTATAGTGCGCACCTGTAGTCCCAGCTGGTTGGGGGACTGAGGTGGGAGAATCATTTGAGCCTGGGAGGTTGAGGTGTCACAATCATACCCTGCACTCTAGCCTGGGTGACAGAGTGAGACCCTGACTCAAAAAAAAATAAAATTTTCCATCCTGACCACTATTCATTTATTTATATATTTTTAAGTTTTTAATTAATTTTTGAGAAAGGATCTCACTCTGTTGCTCAGGCTGGAGTGCAGTGATGTGATCGTGGCTCACTGCAGTCTGAACTCCTGGCCTCCCAGGTTCAAGTCATTCTCGCACCTCAGCCTTCCAAGTAGCTGGGATTACAGGTGCACACCACCACACCCAGCTAATTTTTGTATTTTTAGTAGAGATGGGGTTTCACCTTATTGGCCAGTTTGGTCTCAAACTCCTTCAAGTGATCCACCCGCTTTGGTGCTAGGATTACAGGCATGAGCCACCGCACCCAGCCTCATCTTGACCACTTTTAAGTGCACATTAAATACATTCATAATGTTGTGCAGCCATCACCACCATCCAGAGAGCCTCCAGACTAAGTCTCCAGAGCTCTCTGCCTCTAATAAAGCTGAAATTTGGTACCCATTGAACAGTAACTCCCCATTCCCTTCTTCTTCCAGTCCCTGGCAACCACCATTCTACCCTCTATCTCTATGACTTTGACTAATCTAAGTATCTCATATGCATGGAAACATATAGTAGTTCTCTTTTTTGTGATTGGCTGATTCTGCTTAGCACAATGTCCTGAAGGCTCATGCCTATTGTAGCCTGTGTCAGACTTTCCTTCCTTTTTAAGGTTGTGTGATATCCCACTGTATGAATATGCTACTGTTTTTTTTTTTTTTTTTTTTTTGAGACGGAGTCTTGCTCTGTCGCCCAGGCTGGAGTGCAGTGGCATGACCTCTGCTCACTGCAACCTCCACCTCCTGGGTTCAAGCAATTTTCCTGCCTCAGCCTCCCGAGTAACTGGGACTACAGGCATGCACCACCATGCCCAGCTAATTTTTGTATTTTTATCAGAGACAGGGTTTCACCGTGTTAGCCAAGAAGGTCTCAATCTCCTGACCTGGTGATCCACCCACCTCAGCCTCCCAAAGTGCTGGGATTATAGGCAGGAGCCACCGCGCCTGGCAGCCACACTTTGTTCATTTATCTATCAGTGGATACTTGGGTTGCTTCCACTTTTTGGGCGGTTGTGGATAATGATGCTATAAGCACTGGTGTCTTTTCTAGACCCGGTATTCCCACAAGTGGAATTGCTGGATGATATAATAATTCTATTCCCATTTTTTTGAAGAACCACCATACTGCTTTCCACAGCACCTGTACCATTAACATCCACATTAAGGTGAGCATTCATTATTTGTTTGTTTTTAGACAGGGTCAGGTTCTGTCACCCAGGCTGGAGTGCACTGGTGCAATCTCAGCTCACTGCAACCTCTGCCCCCTGGGCTCAAGTAATAATCTCACCTCAGCCTCCCAAATAGCTGGGACCACTGGTGCACACCACAACATCTGGCTATTTTTTTTTTCTTTGTATTTTTAGTAGAGACGGGGTCTCACCATATTGCCAATGATGGTGACAGAAGGCAGAGAAATTATAGGCAGACAGGGGCGGGTCCCTGGCAAAACCCCACCTTCAAGCCAAAAAGCCTGAAACCTGTGTCCCAAAGTAAGAACTTCCATCCCCATGTGCCTGCTCTCTCCGGATTGGTTCTTTCTGAATAATTTCTTTTTACCAGTTGAACGCTGCGTTTTCCAAAACTACCTATAGTCCACTCCACCCCCATCCTGTGCCTATAGAGACCCCAGACTCAGCTGTCTGAGAGCAGCAGCTGCTGGACGTCAGGAAGAAGTGCTGGGATGTCGGAGAGAGGCAGCTTGATTTCAGAAGATGGAGGCTGGACAAGGCAGAGAAATGGCTTGACTTCAGGAGAGAGTGACCTTCCCTTCCCATCCCCTTTCTAGCTCCCCTCTCTGCTGAGGGCTGCTTTTATACTCAATACAGTTCTCCACATTCACCATTCTTCAATTTGCCCATGTGACCTCATTCCTCTTAGGCACCAGACAAAAATTCGGGACACACGAGGTGTGGGTACCCAAAGGACACTGTCACACTGGTCCTTTGCTCTTGCTGGCAGAAGGCAGCTGCCTCAGGCCCACTGAGCTGGTGACACACTGCTATCTGCAGATGGCAGAGCTAAAAGTGTATTATAACACACCCTCTGAGACCTTGGGGTCACAGGCACCCCCACCTGGTTGCTGCCATGGAGTCTGCACAGAGTTTGCTCCTGCCAGCACCAAAGAGGCTGGTTCCTCTACTTGCTCACTTCAGTTCTTGTACTAGTTCATTTGTACACTCTCTCCTATGACTGGGTGAGTAGGGCAAGCTGAATAAATGAGATACCCCTGCCACAAGTCCCACAAAGGGGTCAAGAAAATATCCTGCATCACCAAGGCTGGTCTCGAACTTCTGAGCTCAAGCGATCCACCCGCCTTGGCCTCATGAACCACCATACTTGGCCTCAGTGTTTTAAAAAGTATTTTTGTTTAAGAAATGGGGTCTCGCTCTGTCACACAGGCTGGAGTGTAGTAGCACGATCACAGTTCACTGCAGCCTCGAACTCTTGGGCTCAAGCAATCTTCCCATCTCAGCTTCCTGAGCAGCTTGGACTACAAGTGTGTGTCACCATGCCCCGCGAAGGTGGGCATTAAATTCTTAACTCAGAAGGACCTGAGGCTTGGGGAGACTGATGAGCTTGCCCTGACTTGCCCTGCTCATCAGTGGTGGAACCTGGTTGCTATACCTCTCCAAGTCCTCGGGTTCTCCCACAGCAAAGCCGGTGCACAGGGCTCGCACAAAGCAGATGCCCAGGAAGCGGGATACGCACGTGCCTACGCCACACACACGAGGCCAGGCCTTAGCTTAGAACAGAGGCACTGTTCCCTCTGGCAGCAAAACCAGCTTTGTGTGTGTGCCAAGAAAATCAAAACAGATCCCTCCTGGAAACCACTCATCAAAGCCCAAACAATAGTTGTTTTTCTCAACTGGCTCCCCCTGAGAGGCAGGATTTTGGCTGCGGAAGCGGCTGCCGGGAGAAATGGGAGCACGCTCTGCTGCCGACAGAGGCCCGGCTGGCTTGGCCGCAGGGCTGCTCCAGCTCCGCCTGCCAACCCTTCTCTCCAGGCAGGCACCCACCTTGCATCCAAGATGCCTTCATACTCAGACAGCTGCCTCATAAAGCCCGCGTTGGGGCGCGTGATGCTGCGCTTCTGCTTCACGTAGTTATATGCTTTTTCCAGAGGCCAGCCGAATTCCTTCATGGCATAGGCTATGACCGTAGAGGCCGAGCGACTCACGCCCATCTTGCAATGCACCAGGCACTTGGAATGGTTCCTCCTGCAGGGGCGGAAGCAGTTGTTGGGGGAGGGACATGGGAGAAGCAGTGGGGAAGGAGTTAAAAAGCTCCAACAACTTCATTCTCTCAAGTTTTACCGGAATCATTTTTCTAAACCTTATAGTTATCTTATTGCTGAAATCCTCTTATATCTTAATGTTTACAAAGCAGATGTCTACACACCCTCTAAGGAAATAACACCGCTGTAGAATCAATTAGCACACAATGGAAAATAAATCTGTTCTGGCCTAGCCATGTTTTGTTTGCAGGGAGAGATTCAACATTTGGCTGCCTTCAGGGACAAAGTGAGAATCTTGTCACATGGCTGGGATAGGGGACCAAAAACTCTTTCCTGGGCTGAGAGTAGGCAGCTAACGGGATTCTGCAAGAGCCACTCAGCTGCTACAGCAGATGGAGACGGTGAATTAGTTACTGCAGAAAAATGGGGTCAGCGAACTGAAAGCTGCAAGGCCCTGGGGAACGCGAGATGCTCTTCAGACGGGAGGGCCAGGGAGAAGGAGCGAGGGCAGCTGCAGAGAAAAGCCAGGAATGGGCGATGGGGTTGGCCCATTATTTGTAAGGAGGCAGTGCCGGCCCAGGCTTGGCTGATTTACTGGATATGGCCCAGGGGACAGTGTTTCTTTAAGTATCACTAGCTCAAGAATGTGAAGGAGCGCCAGGCCGGTAAGGGAACACCTGGGAAACTTTATTTGTACCAAAGGCAGACACACCAGGTGGAAGCTGGCTCCAGTTTCCTATACCCCAAGCTTGAAATTCTCCTGTAAATCTCAGTGGTTTCCCGCCTCCCCCAACTGCTGGTCTAAAGTCTCCGTCAAGGGAGTCTTTGAGTTTGTCTCCTAGAATACAAGGGAACTAAGATTTGGTTAAGGACACACCATGTAGCTTTGACCCAGAGGGAGACAAAACAGAAGAGGGTGATTGTCTTGATAGCACCTCAAAGGGTTCTCTCTTTCTGTCTTAACTCCAGTAAGGCAGAGCTGTTTCGCAGGGGAATAAAGCCAGCATCAGAGACTGGTGAAACCAGTGTCAGGCTCAGGGGCAGTGGGGCTGGCCACAACATCCGATGGGCTGTCCCGTTCCACGTGACAGTAACTCAGGGAGGGAAGGCGGGCCGTATTCTTAGGGAGGCAGTCCTAAAGAAGCTCTAAGCCTGCGTCTGTGCCCTACCCTAACCCTCCTTTGGCTCGGCAACTTCCTAGGGGTGGGGCCCCTGAGTGTCCACTTGGTATCTGGGGCTTGCCTGGAATCAGAGCTGATAATGACAAGGGGGGTCCAATGTCACAGTCAAGGATAGGTGGGAGAGAGTAAGCTCAATAGGGACTCTACCTGGAGAGGACCAACCACTTCCCTTTGGTGCTTGGTGTCCTGCAACTAAAAGCAAAGGTCCATCCCACATCAAGTCCCAGCAGCTGACTCCTGCGTCTGCAGTCCTGCAGTCCCGTTGGCTCCCACCCTCCCAGCCTCTGCGGGTCGGTTTCATCCTCAGCCCCGCCTCTCTACCCACTTACTTCGCTTTGTTTATAAAGTGATACGCTTCGTTCCAGTGGGCGAGAAGGTCTGTCGTCTCTTCGTCGTAGACTCGGATGTTATGATACGCAAATAAGCCAGGAAAAAAATTATCAATTTCTCTGGTAACATTTAAAATGTAGTCAACCCTGCAATGAGAAAAAAAAATAAGAAACACATTTGGAGAATCAGAATGAGGAACTGAAAAAGCAAGGTAATAAAAAACTGGCAAAGAAAAGAAAAGGAAATACGCATTAATAAAGGGTCATATGCTCGTGGCGAGACTTGTTTTTCCTTAATAGTTACTTTTTTTGGTATTTTCTAAATTCCCTCTAGATGGTGAGAATGTGTTATATTTATAGCAAGAAACCAAATTTCTTTATTTAAAAAATCTTATAAAAAGAAAACTCAGCTTAAAGCATTCTAGAAAATTAAATATATATATTACTTAAATACATTTATAACTATTCATAACTGAGTACACAGAGGCTTTAGAAAATTCCAGAGTCTTCACTTAAATAGCTAAGAAGGAGACTATATCCATCCATTATCTATATCCTTGGGAATTGCCTTAAATCCTGTTTTGAAACAAGGCAAGATATATAAATAAGTATTTGACAGGGTCTGCTAACCCGGGTTCTGTAGTTCTCTAAACTTAATCAATACTTTTACTTCTGGAAGAAAATAATGTCAGGAGTTGGAAAACATCTGAAATAGGTTTCATGATATTTAGACGTGCTTAAAAAAATACCTATGGAAGTCCTTAATTTATTCCCAGCAAGACAAAAGCACAGAAGAGTATGGCCTTAAGTTTTAAGAATACTTTCTGTTGAAAGAATGCATCTTAACCAGCAGTTCTACAGATGTATTTTAAGGTTTGTTTAGTCTTGAGTTTTAAATGTGGTAATTCTAGAATGTCATCATGTCAGGCCCACAGAACGGTGATTTTGTGGCTGTGTTGTTAAAAAAAAAAAAGTCCAGACATCTGTTCTTGAAGGTCTAGATTGAAACATTTTTCATCCCTGCTGAGTGCTTGTCAGACTAGGACAGGCATACGCTTCTGGCCAACACTGAGTGTAGAGTTGCAAGATTCCCACCAAGCCCCAAAGCGGAAGCTCAGACAGAGCCAGGAGTGGCCCAGGGATCAGGGTGGCAGACTAACAGAACAGCCAGCAGACCTCTGCATCCACACTAGAGTTTGCAGCAAACTGTGCGGCGCAGGGAGGCGGGGGAGGCGGCACAGAGCCTGATCAATATCCAGGCGGTCCTACAGCACTGGAGTGGGATTTTTAAAAATTTTCCTCAACCCACAAAATCACTCGAGACTTCAGCACAATCTAAACTCCATGAATTATTCAGGGCGTGGTGTTTGGAAGCACATCTGTTTAGCTATGCACATCAACCCCTGGCAGCCACTTCAGAGACCAGGGTGCAGGCAGTTACAGGCAGGCGGCCCCAAGGTCTCCCCCTCCATTGCAGAGTGGAGGGTTTCTAAGCTGCCTGGAAGGACAGGGAAAGACAAGGGGAGGAGACTCACCCTGAGCCCTGCAGTTCCTCCAGATTGGATGCATTCCATTCAGAGCCCTGGGAGACAGATCACACAAACTCCTGTGAGTGTCACATGTCAGCCTCAGAGCTGCTCAGGGGATGCACAGTTTGCCCTAGCCCTGGCTGGGAGGTCTTATTTCATGGCCCCTTGGCCTCAGGGAACAGAGAGAACCAGCAGCTGATATTCAAGGAGGTTCCTGAGTGAGTATTCACAGCATGGGAAGAAGGAAGGGAGGGAGGGGCGGAGGGAGGGAAGGGTCCTGGCCCTCACTGGCTCCTTGGCCTTAGGGAAATAGCAAGTCCAGGAAAACCTGCTCCCTGTCTCCCCACTTCCTTTCCTAAGATTCCGGTGGGGTCCTGTAAGCAGAGGCAATGACCTGAGACCTCCCACCCAGGGAAGAGCATGTTCACAAGCCACTAATTAAAGCAGGAATCCTTCTACCTTCTGGGAAGTATTCTGGCAGTACTGAAAAAGTTCCCACCCTCTGACCCAGTAATTCCACTTACAAAAAGCTATCCTGAGGAAATAATCAGAACTCACAAAGTGATTTAGGTAGGAGGGTATTTATAATTATTTGCAATAAACCAATAGAAACCACCCAAACGTCCAATGGGAAAAAAATGAGTAAAATAAATGAGGCTGGATCTTCATGATGGAGTCTTTAAAACAAATTATCTTTTTGCAGAACATTTAATGACACAGGCAAATACCATGTAAGGAAAAAAATTTAAAAAGAGAGCAGGATACAGAACTATATAAACATAAACAGTATGATCCTTTCCTTTCTGTTCCTTTTCATATATTTTAAAATTTTATTTATTTATATTTATTTTTTTAAAGATGGGGTTTCACCATGTTGGTCAGGCTAGTCTGAAACTCCTGACCTCAGGTGATCCACCGGCCTCAGCCTCCCAAAGTACTGGGATTACAGGCGTGAGCCACCGTGCCCAGCCTCTGTTCCTTTTTAAAGAAGCTGTCTATGCGTTTATAAAACCCCAAAAACAGAAGATGGGAAAGTAAATATGCCAAAATGTTACAGGGACTACCTCTGGATTGAGATTGGGAATGCTTTTTTCTTTCTTAGATCTATTTCTATTTGCAGACTTTCTGCAATGTTTTAATTTAGTACTTTTAAAAAATGGTATCATTGAAAAACCAAGCATTAAAGGTCATGAAACACGGGAAAAAAAGAAATGAAAAAATGGCCACTTTGCTCTTAGGAAATGCAAACAACATAGTGTCATAAAAAGCAAAAGAATCCATCTTTGTCTTCCTATAAATTTCCTTTCCCAAGTTCCAAGAGGACAGACCCCTCCCACCCCAGGACCCTAGGGTGGAGGGGCCCTGAGCAAGCTGGCAATGTGCAACACTAGCTGAATTTTCATATTGGAGGGAGAGGCCCAAACATAAAAATTCCTTTAGTATCTCTCATGGAAAAAGTGACATAAAGCACCGAACCACACCAAAAAGTAACGCGAACACCACAGAAGCTGTGAGTGTCCTCTTGCTGTGACTGCCACCTAGTGGAGAAAGATGGAACGAAGGTGCCTTCTGTTCCCTTCTCACCAGGGAAATTGACTTGCCAAGGAGATCAGTGCCCAGGACTGCCCACGGCTTTCAAATCCACACAGGCACATGCATTTTAATCAATAACTATATAAGCTATATAGATCTGTACACACAAATATATTAAAAACACACATATCTATATATCTACATAGATATCATGAAATATACATGGTAACTCTTAATTACTTTCTATAGAATACAAAGTCATTCATGTCTCTAGCAGCAAATTTACTTCCTTAGCTTTCCCAGGAAGTACCTTCTCTTCTAACAATGGTTACCAACTATTAGCGCCTACAGAAACTGCACTTGGTGTTTTAGATACATACTTTTTATTTTATTTTATTAAAAACTATTTTTTAGAGACAAGGTCTCACTATGTTGCCTAGGCTGAATCGATCCTCCCACTTCAGCCTCCTGAGTAGCTGGGACCTGGGACTACAGGCATAAGCCACTGTGCCCAGTTTGTATTTTATTTAATCCTCATAGTCATCCCTTGGGGTGTAGGATGAAGAAAAACAGAGGGAAAGGGACTTGTTCTAAGTCACACAGCTGCTGAGGCTAAGAAGTGGGAACCTGGGCCCTGGTGGGTACTGATTTTCATGACACTGCTCGGCCTCTCTAATTTTAGTAACATGCCTTCCTCTATAGCCTCTCTGACTTTGAAAACTTGCCAGTTGCCTTCTATGGAGATTTACAGCATTCAGACAGTCTGAGGAAGCTGTGGAGGTGCACAGTGATCAGCAGAACCCACCCAGAACTACAGGACCGGGGGAAGGCTTCCAGCGGCACTGGAGCCGTGCATGGAAGAGCTGTCTGGACAAGCTCGGTGGGAGCTGCATGTCAGCTGTGTGACCTGTCCTCCCTGTTGTTTCTTGTGTCTCGGGATGGCTAGGCGTAATTCTGGGGTTTGGAGGCAATGCTTCCTTTAGCCACTGGGGCTTTTTAGCCCACAAACCACTTGGAAGTAGCTGGATGCGGCTGATGGGGCCTATGTGTTCATGGCTGAAGAAGACAAAGGGTTTGAGAGTCTGAAACACATGCCAGTTGACTATGCCAAATAGCTCCCAAACAACTCCCCGCAGCTCAGCTGGGAGCCACTTCTCAAACAGCTGGCTCAAGAGCAGATCAGCAGCCTGCAGGCCAGAGAAGGGGCAAAAGAGGGGAGCTCCCACCAGCCAGAATGGAGGCTCCTACAGCTCAAACTTTTTGCCTGCTTTTTCTCCCGGACTTGCTGCAAACTCCAAACAAAGAAGGTCCAATTTATGTCCCCCAAACCAGATACTGCTAGGGCCATGCCTCTTACGAGATAAAGATGATCGAAGATAAGGGAGGGCTTGTCCATTTGTCCCAAGATAAGTAGCATCTCATTGTCTATGAATTCCTTGAATTCCTTCAAGTTACAATTCATCTGTTTCTCTAATTCATTACGGATCTGCGGAGTAGAAAATATTAGGAAAAGTGATTTGTTAAAGAAAACAATTGTCTGCCTCAAAAGAATTAAAGTTACAACGCAAACTGTGGCTATTTCCAAAAAAGGTGGTTTTTCTCTTTTTTTCAGAGTAATACATTTAGACACACGCAGCATACACATGTGGGTGGCAGGAATGCAGGTTGCTCAGCTTAGAAGTAAACCCAACTGAGGAAAGTTTATTATTTCAAATGAGGAATTTGATTTCCATGAGATCTCTTCTACCGAGTTTAAACACTTTAACTTTTGTAATTAAATGTCAAATACAAAGAATCTAAAATCAGTTCCATTTTTCTTGGAAAGGTAACACAATATGATTTCTAAAAAAAAATGTATTCATTAATTAAAAGACAG
>NW_022436942.1:66947910-66951667 GCF_009761245.1 Sapajus apella
AAAAAAAAAAAAAAAAAAAAAAAAAAGGCCGGGCATGGTGGCTCATGCCTGTAATCCCAGCACTTCGGAAGGCCAAGGCAGGCAGATCATGAGGTCAGGAGTTTGAGACCATCCATCCCTACTAAAAAAATACAAAATATTAGCTGGGTGTGGTGGCGAGTGCCTGTAATCCCAGCTACTTGGAAGGCTGAGGTAGGAGAATTGCTTGAACCCAGAGGTGGAGGTTGCAGTGAGCCAAGACCGTGCCACTGCACTCCGGCCTGCGGGACAGTGAGAGACTCCATCTCAAAAAAAAAAAATTCTATATAAACTTTTAAAAAGTCAATCTCAATCTCTTAGATCCACCCAGTTTAATCTTTTATAATTCATTGCATACCTTGAACAAAAAGCGATGGAAAAAAAAAAAATGATCCAGGAAAAAACATGAAAAGGTAGAGAGAAATTATTCTAGAATTTGGTACTTGCAGGTCAGCTGTCATCCTGTGGAGAAATAAGTCTGCTCTCTCTTCCATAAAACCCAAGGTAATACGGAGCAGGAGAGAGAACAAGGGGGTGTTACTAACACATGTCAGTGTTTCTCGGTGCAGTCTACGGATCTCATAGAATGAGATCTCCCCAAAGCCCATATAGGTGAGGCTCAGAAAGGTCAAGAAATTTGCCCAATGTCTCATAGCTGATAAGCGGCAGATCTGGAATCACACTGGAGTCTGACTCCAAGGCCAGCTGCGATGATAGAATGAGGCAGAAAAAACCGCCGGTGGCTGTTAAGGGGACAGGTAAAGGTAGCCAGGTGCCTGGTCTGCTTCTGCTGCACTTTTGGCAGCCGGACACAGGAAGGCCTCGTGACCTCTGAACTGCAGTGAAGGGAGGAGTTGTCTTACCTCTTTGGAGGTCACATTTTCTAGATCCTGGCTCATCATGATGCTTCGGAGCTTGGCTTTGATGAGGCGCTCGGTCCTTTCCCCTTCGGTGGGCCTGGAAAGAAACGATGTTGAGGAGAGCAAGAAGCTGTAGAAAGCTTGAGGTCAGAGGTGTCAGGAAGACCAGACGCTCCTGGGTCTAAACAGAACGCTGCTTGGCAAGGAGAGCACACTTCCTGGTGCGCATGTTCTCGGGCAGTAGGGAGAGGCGCACAGGAAACCCGCTGTGGCTCTAGGATCCCCAAGGGAGTGAACAGAGTGAAGAGCAGGTCAAGGGGGCAGAGGGCAGTGTGGAAACTCATGCCTTGCTCAGATGGTCTCAGGGCAGGACTCCAGAATGGCCAATGCAATGTCCCCAGGCCCCCAGGCCCTTGAGTCTCTGCCCAAACACATCTGGGCATGAGGCCCTCACTGTCTCGAGGCAGCCTGGCCCAGTTGCAGCAGCTCCCGCTATCCCCTTCTTCCTCGGAATCAAACTCTGGGTATTTCCTTGCTGTGGTTTTAACTCTAAGGGACACACAGACCAGGCTAATCCTTCTTCCCCATGAGCAATTTCCAAATATTCAAAGGCAACTATCCTTCCTCCCCAGCCCAGCTTGTGATGTCAAGGCCTCTCCTAATGTGGCTTCCATCCTTCAGGTCTCTGCCCTCTGAACACGCTGTGGTTTATCCACAGTCCTCCTAAAATACAGTGTCCTGGAGGAATGCCACACTGTGGGAGCAGAGTCCGGAGCCCGACAGGAGGGGCGACCAGCGTTCCGCCTCTCTAACTAGATCTCAGCGAGCGTGGCCTCTCCACATCAGCGCTGTCGTAGGTCACAGGACACAGGTCCTGTGGTTCCCCATGGCTGCTGCCAAGGCAGGCTGCCCTCAGCAGTTGTGTTTTTGGATCCAAGGAAGCAGAGGACACATTCCTAACTCTCCTCAGAGCAGAGCGGGAGGCTTTGGGAATTAAGTCTCTGATAATCTGAAAAGGCCAGACCACAGAGCTCTGCAAGGAGCTGGGGACACAGAGGGCCACACATTCCTTTGAGAGTCTGATGGAAGTTATGGACCCTGTCCCCAGAAATGGATTTACCAGATTCATCAGTAATTTTTTTTTTTTTTTGCACGGGACCAGGCCCCTGCATTAAACGCTGGTTCTGGGAAAGCTGGGCTGTCACTCAAGGGACTCCACGGGAGGTGTGGCCCAGCACAGGTTCCGGGTCGGGCACAGGGCAGGTGGGGGAAAGGCAGGCAGGTGCCTGTGGGCTTGGGTGGGCTCCCACAGGAGGTGCCACCCTTACTTGTCCACAAAGAGTGCGGGGGAGTCGGGCCGCGTGGACTCCAGGTCCTGCATGGCATTCCACTCGTTGATGCAGCTCTGCTCCGAGCTGATGCAGCTCTCATAGTAGGTGGCCCAGATGAGAGCTACGCCTCCGGGGAAGTAGTTGTGCCTCCGGGCCACTTCGCAGGCCTTGTGAAGCACCTGCAGGGCAGACCTGGGGTGAGGAGAAGAGAGGGTCAGGTCAGGAAGGCGTGAGAGATGCAGGGTTTCCTCCTCTGACAAAGGGGTTCAAATACGGGAAAGGAAGGGCAACTTTTTAATTATTTATTTATTTTTTAATTTCTTTTTGAGACAGAGTCTTACTCTGTTGCCCAGGCTAGAGTGCGGTGGCACGACCTCAGTTCACTGCAATCTATGCCTCCTGAGTTCAAGCAATTCTCCTGCCTCAGCCTCCTGAGTAGCTGAGACCACAGGCACCCACCATCACGCCCAGCTAATTTTATTTTTAGGAGACATGGGGTTTCGCAATGTTGGCCAGGCTGGTCTTGAACACCTAGCGTCAAGTGATCTGCACACCTTGGCCTCCCAAAGCACTGGGATTACAGGCGTGAGCCACCGTGCTTGGCCAAGAATGGCAGTTTGTAAAGGGCTTATTCTTTTTTAATTTTTTTTTTTTGAGATGGAGTCTTGCTCCGTTGCTAGGCTGGAGTGCAAGTGGTGCAATCTGAGCTCACTGCAACCTCCAACTCCCTGGTTCAAGCGATTCTCCTGCCTCAGCCTCTCAAGTAGCTGGGACTACAGGTACATGCCACCACGCCAGGCTAATTTTTGTATTTTTAGTAGAGACAGGGTTTCACCTTGCTGGTCAGCATGTTCTCCATCTCTTGACCTCGTGATCCACCCGCCTCAGCCTCCCAAAGTGCTGGGGATTACAAGCATGAGCCACCGTGCCTGGCCAAGGGCTCATTCTTACAGCCACACTTACACGTCAGGGTGCTGGGGAATACACACAGCCCTGAAGCGTCCAGCCAGCCATGCACAGAGCCCATCCCCGGGACACATTCACTGACTGAATCTAAGAGTGGACAGAACACCCCACACCATTTCCAAAGAGGGGCAGAAAAAAAACAACAATAAACTACTTCATAACGCTTCCAATCAGGTGGTTGATGGGTTATTTTACAACCCATCAATTAACTCCAAAGAATTAAGATCTGCTCTTGAAGCTGTGGTAACCCTGAACATAAGACCCACAATTAAGCCTAGCAGCTGGAAGAAGTCTTTAATATGCAACAGACACATCTGCCTGCATTCTAAATAATTACATTTCCATCCATCCCCCCCATCAACGTTCTAATGGCTTAGATGCTTAGATTTCTTAAGGAAATAAGTTCTAGAAAGTTATTTTAATACAGAAACTAACGGAAGAGGTTTGGGGAGGCAGGCTGGGAAACAATATTAAGAATCTGTTTTATTTAGTCACCCTCTTTTATATCGTCTTTTGTTTTTTTTTTGTTTTGAGATAGAGTCTTGTTCTGTGGCCCAGGCTGGAGTGCAGTGGTGTGATCTG
>NW_022436942.1:66952067-66983997 GCF_009761245.1 Sapajus apella
TATATATATATGGGCTGAAGCCAGGTACAGTGGCTCATGCCTGTAATCCCAGCACTTTGGGAGGCTGAGGTGTGAGGACTGCTTGTGGCCAGAAGTTTGAGACCATCCTGAGCAACATAGTGAGACCCTATCTCTACAAAAAAATACAAAAGTTAGCTGGTTGTGATGTCACGTGCCTGTAGTCCCAGCTACTTGGGAGGCTGCAGTGGGAGGATCACCTGAGTCTGGGAGGTCAAGGCTGCAGTGAGCCATGATCGCACCACTGCACCTCAGCCTGGGAGACACAGCAAGACCCTGTCTCAAAAATACAAGAAACCCCAAACTGCCCAAGCATTGTGAATATACTAATGCCACTGAAAACTGTGTCCATAAATATGGTAAAAATGGTAAATTTTATGTTACGTACATTTTGTGCCCCTCTCAAATATGTGCATACATAACGAGCTTCTCAGTAAAAGGCGTTTTTCTATTCATGCTATTAGCTAAGAAAGTATTTCTAGGGAGTTAAAAGTCCTAAAACCACACTTACCACATGGCCTGGACAGACACAGGCTTAAATATGTGCATCCTTCCTGCTGTGCTCACGCTGAAACCACTGAGAAAGAAAAACAGAGAGAAAGGTATCTGTGGTGAGAAATCAGCCCCTTTAGTGAAATCACTCTGGGAGAAGGGAGCCGGCCCACCTGCACGCTGAAACAAGCACATCTCACACCGCCTGATGGGGGATTACGGAACCCGCTGCAGCAGAGACATGGGCAAGGGCAGAAAAAGGCACATTCTCCGGTGAGGAGGGCTTGTTTTTAACCCAGCAATTGGAGTTCCACCAAAAGCTGAAAGCCTGGCAAAGGGTGCCAGACAAGGACCTCCAAGGGCGTCTCTTCTATGTTCCCACATGGTTCCTGCCTACCTGCCACCTCCTGCCCCACATGCCTGGCTGTTCCTTTTTGTAATTGCATGGAAACTATATTCATAGGATTGCATGGAAAATATTCAATATATAAAAATACCTATTAATATATTAATAGAAAATTGTTAATATAAAAATATAAATACTAATGTAAAATATTAAAAATTAATACAGGCTGGGCATGGTAATCCGAGGATTACAAGATCACACCTGTAATCCCAGCATTTTGGGAGGCTGAGGTGGGTAGATCACCTGAGGATAGGAGTTTGTGGCCATCCTGGCCAACATGGTGAAACCCTGTCTTTACTAAAAATACAAAAATTAGCTAGGCATGGTGGCACAAGCTTGTAGTCCCAGATACTCGGGAGGCTAAGGCAGGAGAATCACTTGAACCCAGGAGGCAGAGGTTGCAGTAAGCCAAGATCACACCACTGCACTCCAGCCAGGATGACAGAGTGAGACTCCGTTGAAAAAAAAATTAATACAAAGATATTAAAATATATTTTAATATTAATTCTAATTTAATTAAGTTAATTAAGATGATTGACTTAAACAACGAATCAACTTAAACAACAAATCCAAATTTTATTTTCTCTTCCCATCCTATAAGGCAGCATAACCCTGACCTGCTTAGAATCCCCATGTCGGGCCACTTTCCTGTTCTGTTTCTTCCCATTCCTCATGGCGTCCACGCACCTCCCTGGGAGTGAACGTGTATAGAAGCTGGATGTCCCCTCATCCCTACTGCCTGCCCAGGCAGAACTGCTTCATTCTTCCTCTGTGGCCCCCAGGGTGGCACCTGAAACCTTGTTGTGCCCATCTGTTGTATATCTCTCCCTGCACCCCCAAAGCTGGTGAGTTCCTGCTGCACCACATTCATCCGTGAACTTTCAGGACAAGCCCCGTGGAGGGCGTGTGGTGAGAGTTCTTAACCCATTGAGGTGGTGGATGGTGTCAGTTTACTGCTGTCTTGGACTTCACACAGCAGCAGATCCCCTGTAATCGCTCCCACTGATACTTCATGAACTAAACTCCCTAACAGGATGGCCAAAACACACCCTCCCTTGTGCAGCTCACTCGAGGGTGATATGACTTCTCCCGAAGTGACACTCCCGCCACACATGAGTCTGTGTTAATGATCAGCCAAGGATGCCCCAACTAGCTCGTGTTCAAAGCCTACATTCAGTGAGAGAAGGTTTTAAAGAGATTTCCTTACCCGTCTCCATCAAGGTGGATTTTTGTGTCGCTCCACAGCCGGAGAACCATCCCAATGGTGCAGCTTTTACTGCAAGAGGGGAGAGAAGACGTGGAGTTAGCATTCACCCACATGAAGGTTCACCCACACAGCGTTTCCAGCTCACCGCCTGGCCCAGGACCAGCTGTTGGATATACATGTGGGAGCGGTGTCTGCATAGGAAGTGTTCACTGATGAATTCTAGAAGACACAGGTCAGGGATGGCTTTGTGGACATGACTCTGTACGTGCTCAGCCAACACTCTTGGGGTACAGTGTGGGCTGACTGCATGCCCACTCTACAGTAGGGAGGCAGCTGCCAACGGCTGGTGCTCTGCTGGCAGGGGCCACACGTGTACTCGGGGGTACACAGGCAAGTACTAGCGGCCAAGCCTGGCCTGGCCTGTCCTAGGTGGCGGGGAGGGGAGCGTGCTCACACTGTTCCCAGAGCTCACCCTCAGACCTGTGTGCCTGCACCTTTAGTGTGGCTGCGGTTTTATAGCCTCGCTTAATCTGGTTTTGTTTTGCCCATCCTACCAGTGAAATGATACTGAATGACTGCAGAGACTGGCGCCACTAAAAACAGGGGGAAAGAAAGGGCTTATCAGAGGGTCTGCTCAGATGATAATGACAATTCTGCAGGCGTTTAAAAGTCGGCTTGTGAGAAGCCGCTGTAACCATGCCAAGGGCCAGCTCCGAGGACCTTAGGAATCTCACGCTTCCATCTCTACTGCTGCCAACACCACAGTCACATTTTTGTGTGCTTTTGTGGATGGGGCCTCTGGGACTCACAGACCCAGCTCCCCTCCTGAACAGCAACCCCCTCACTCCACCACCATGCAGGACTCTTCTCAACACCATGCTTCTATATCTATGGGGAAGGTTGTTCCAAGTCCTTCTGGCCAATGATTCTCAGGCTTTTGGGTTGGACAAATTCTCAGGTCCCTCCCTGCTGTCCTACCCACTCCGGAGGGACTAACTGTATTTCCCTTACAGCATTGAAAAATAAAATTTATGTTGGGCCTCACAGAGCTCTAGGGACCACATGGCTGCATCAACGCCAGGAACAGGCAAGGAAGGGGTCCCTGTGGAGCCCAAATCCCATAGGCAGAAGCCAGGTCAGACAGTGTCCTGGGAACACGAGAGCAGGCCTAGAACACCTGACCTGAGCAATGACAACCGTCACCAGGAATTGATAAGGAGGTGGGCACAGCAAAGAGAGCAGCAAAGAGCACAGGACAGGGGGTGCCAAGGCCAGGCCCAGGCCAGGAGCAGAGCCTTCCAGGGCAGGCAGAGCCCAGGAGAGCAGGGATGAGACTGCCCATAGGAAATCAGGGGCACAGGAAACCATGTGGAACCCTAACCCATAGACTGGCCTCCCTTGGACAAAGATGGGTGAGAGGCTCAGCCCACAGGTGTCTTCCGCTCACGGCCTTCAACTAGAGCCATGAGCACAAACCAGAGACCTTGCATGACGGCAACACTCACAAATCTCCTATCGTCCCCTAGCTGTTACTTTTGTGAGTTTCCAGCAGTCCTATGATGATTAACAGTAAGATTTCTACAAGGAAGGAGGGCCCATGGGAAGCATATTTTTCTCTGAGTCAGGGTCTTGCTCTGTCACCCAGGCTGGAGTGGTACAATCATGGTTCATGGCAGCCTCGATCTCCCAGGCCAAATCAATCCTCCTGCCTCAGCCTCCTACCTAGCTAGGACCACAGACACATTGCCACCATGCCCAGCTTTAGGGAAAAAAAAAAACTTTTTTGTAGAGATAAGGCCCCATCATACTGACCAGGCTGGTCTCAAACCCCTGGACTCAGGCAGTCCTCTTGTCTCCATCTGGAGGCATATATGGGAAGCAGGAAAGGGATATATATCTAAACTGGGTCTATTTAGAGGAAAAGTGACCCCAAAGGATAGTGGGTGGGGGTAACTGCAGAAGAAGAAAGCAGGCTCCAAATTCCTAGGGCCTGTGCAGCAGGAGCGGAGAAGCCAGATGGATCTGGAGGGCCAGGCAGGAGACAGACCTGTTCCAAGACCCCATCGTGGAGTACTTCACTGACAGCAAAACGCTGAAGCATGGATGGTGGCATACACTCATGGCACTCAAAATGTTCCCAACCTGAATCGAAAAAATAATCCTGCTTGGGTGCGGTGGCTCACGTCTGTAATCCCAGCACTTTGGGAAGTGGAGGCAAGAGGACTGCTTGAGCCCAGGAGTTTGAGGCCAATCCAGGCAATACAGTGAGGCCCCATCTCTACAAAATTTTTTTTAAAAACATTAGCTGGGAATGGTGGCGTGTGCCTGTGGTCCCAGCTACTCAGGAGGCTGAGGTGGGAGAATTGATTGAGCCCAGGAGGTTGAGGCTGCAATGAGCCATAATTTCACCATTCCAGCCTTGGTGACAGAGCAAGATCCTGTCTCCACAAAAACAAAACAAAACAAAAAACAAGCAAGCAAACAAGAAAAAAATCCAAGATTGAGCCCAAGGGTGGCGTGGCTGTTCTGGTCTCCCCAGGATGCATATGCAGACATGAAACTCTGAGCAAGGCCAGGTGTGTTGGCTCATGCCTGTAACTCCAGCACTTTGGGAGGCCAAGGAGGGTAGATCACTTGAGGTGGGGAGTTTGAAACCACCCTGGCCAATATGGTGAAACCCTATCTCTACTAAATATACAAAAATTAATCGGGTGTGGTGGTGAGCACCTACAATCCCAGCTACTTAGGAGGCTAAGGCAGGAAAATCGCTTGATCCTAGGAGGCAGAGGTTGTGGTGAGGTGAGATCAAGCCACTACACTCCAGCCTGGGTGATAGAGTGAGATCCTGTCTTAAAAACAAAAACAAAAAACTCTGAGAGCGCGTGAGCCCACTGCGCAGCCATCTTTCCAATGCTGCCTTTTGGACAGCACTTGGACTCTCTATAAAGATGCCCTTTGGGGGCAATGCCCATCTTTTTTTTTCCCTTTGGCAGGGGGAATAAAAAACAAAATCCCATGGAAGGAGTTTAGAAAAAACAAGTATACTGCACCCACAGCGGGCCAAAGGTGTCTGGTGAGGACCTGGACTTTGTTTCCAAGCCAGGGAAGAAGACAACAGCCTGGCACCCGGGCAGTGTGGGAGCTACAGGAGAAGGCAGAGGGCAGCTGCATCAGACCCAGCGACAGAAAGGACAGCTTAGCTCTGGTTCCCATCAGGCCCCTGCTCACCGTGGATGGCCTCTCGACCACCCTCTCCAACCTCAGAGACTTGCTCTAACCTTGGGTTCGGTGCCTACATGTGGGCCGTGGCTCCTGCTCAGAGGGTGCAGGGATTCGAACCTGAGGGAAGAGTGTGAAGCAGAGGCAAGGGAACCACAGGGAGAGGGGCCTGCAAGAACCCAAGTCACGGTGCCGAGGGGGGGCGGTAAAGGGAGGAGAGGGCAGGGGAAAGGGCACCTTGGAGTCGGTGCAGGCGAGGCCCATCTCTTCCAGCTGGCAACAGCAGAAAGGGAGTACACGTGTGTGCATCTAAGGTACCCATGACTGCTGGCCTATGAGCTCTGCGAGAGTGCAGGTGTGTCTGCCATGCTCCCTGATGTGGCCCCAGCAACTCGCGGGGCACCTGGCACAGGGAAAGAGCTAACAAGTCCATGCATGATACACCTAGGAGTGAATGAATGAGCAATGCAGTGTAGAGGAGAGAGCTGCAGGCCACTGGGAAAGAATGAGTGGCATCTGCTCATTTAACAGGTCACAGGAAAAGCCCTGCCTCTGAGTCCCAGCCCGGTCACTTACTGGGATGACCCTGGGGTAATCACTGCAGCCTTATCAGCTCTGACTCTCGTGTGTAAAATCTGAGGCAGGACTACCCACCCCAGGGGGATGAAGGAGTTAAGTGAGATGTTCACGGAGGCATTTTGTAGGTGTACTAGCATAGCATAGCACACCTACAAAATGCCTCCGTGAACATCTCACTTAACCCCTTCTACACTGCTCCCACAGTTTTGCTCAAGACAATGGGCATGGGCCACGGAAGGCCATTTCCATTCAGGATCAGAAAGCATTACTGGAATAGACCATACTTGTGAGGGAAGGTCCCTGCCCCAGGAAGATTCAGAAAAGCTGGACAGTCACTGGAAGAACAATTACAAATGAAACACTGTCAAACACTAAACATCTGGGCATTTCCGAAAGCACCTGCCTGGTGGCACCCCGTCCTAATGGACCACACCCTCCAGCCACTCTGAAGTGGCTCTTCAGAGCTCACGTCCGAGCACCTCCTATGCTACAGGTTCTTCTAGGCCCAGATTCCCAACCAGCCCAAGGCCACAGACGCCAGCCCCAATTCCATCCCCGACATGTGCCACAGGAAACTTTCTCATAGTGCTCTTTATTATGTACTGCAGTGCTGGGGGATATGTCACAAAAGAAATGTCCTTTCTGTTTTATTCATTTCCTTCTAACAAGCATCAAAGTATCAGTCGCTAGCATGTGACTTACAGAAGCTCTCATAGGAACAAGGCAAGACCTTACCGTTACCATGACACGCACAGCCTCCCTGACTGGTTTCTGCTATTGTTTCTGCCTGAAATACTCTTCAAATGCACCTCACTGCTCTGCCTCCACCCTGGAGCTCACCTGACTGCCCACTTGCCCATTAAGATTCAGCTTAGGGGCCGGGCATGGTGGCTCACACCTGTAATCCCAGCACTTTGGGAGATCGAGGCCAGCAGATTACCTGAGGTCAGGAGTTTGAGACCAGCGTGACCAACATGGAGAAACCTCGTCTCTGCTAAAAATATAAAAATTAGCTGGGCGTGGTGGCACATGCCTGTAATCTCAGCTACCTGCGAAGCTGAGGCAGGAGAATCGCTTGAATCCGGGAGGCGGAGGTTGCAGTGAGCCAAGATTGCGCCACTGCACCACTCCAGCCTGGGCAACGAGAACAACACTCCGTCTCAAAAAAAAAAAAAAAAAAAAAAAAAAAAAAAAAAATTGGTTTAGGCTTTACCCCTGCCAGGTGCTCTCAACAGCCGCCCCCTCCTGCGATCACTGTCTCCCTCCTACCTGGTTGTGACTGTCTTCCTGCTTGCTTAGAAGCTCTCTGAGGCTAAGAACTGTGTGTACTGCTGTTTCTTTGTTTACCTGGGCCTAGCCCATTGCCTCATACACAGGAGAACGCAAATAAATCATATGCTTAAAGAATGAGTTGATGAAAGGATGAATAAAGGGAGCCTAATCTAGTTTTAACAAATCCAGGTTTTGCAATGATCTCACAGGCATTCACTTATCTGAGATGTCAGGGGAGTGATTCAACCCTCATCTCACACACATCATGGGGTCAATGCTATAACTTCCTTGGCCTCCAGTTAGTGGGAAATTACAAGCTACTCTTAAACCCTCTGACCTAGGACCTGCCATGAAGCACTTGAGAATCCATGGAGTATCACTATGGGGTCAGGTGTCTGGGATGAAGCCCACCAGCCTCCACACTTCTCCACGGGCCCCTCTGCCCAGGAGGGTCTCCTTGCTTCCCCTGGCTGACTCCAGTTTGGCCTTCTGTGTTCGGTGTTGCTGTCACCTCCTTCAGGAAGCATTCCTGGCTAGGGTGCCCCACTCTACAGTAGCTGGTATGAAACCTCTAAGTACAACTTTCTGTCCTCTCAATTGACTCTGTGCTCCGAGAGCACAGCCTGGAACTGGCACGGTGCCTGGCACACATTGAAATGGCACACCCTAGCGTTCCATCAGGATGCAGCCCTCTCCCACCTCTGATGGCTATGGGACCATGGAAACCTTTTTCCAGCAGCAACTCTTGCCCCCTCACAGAGGGAACACCTAGCCCATCAGACTCACCTTTCCTTACTGGAAAAGTCCACTCCCAGCAAGATATTCTCCTCGGTGTCCTGGCGCCCACTGCTGTACACCACCACCATGTACCGGACCCGGTCCGCCCAGGCGCTCTCCAGGCGCACAGCCTGGAACAGGGCAGACACGCTCTCACTGGCCTGCTTTAGAGGTGGTGCCTCTGTCCCATCTCCAATGCAAGATCAACACTTTCAGTGTTCTACCTATCCCTCTGGGAGTTAAAAACAAAGAGTAAATTCTTGGCCGGGCATGGTGGCTGAGGCCTGTAATCCCAGCACTTTGGGAGGCCAAGGTAGACAGATCACTTGAGGTCAGGAGTTCGAGATCAGCCTGGCCAATATGGCAAAACCCCATCTCTACTAAAAATTCAACAATTAGATGGGTATGGTGGTGTGCGCCTGTAATCCCAGCTACTCGGGAGGCTGAGGCATGAGAATTGCTTGACCCCAGGAGGCAGAGGTTGCAGCGAGCTGAGATCGCGTCACCACATTCCAGCCAGGGCAACAAAGTGAGATTCTGTCCCAAAACATAACAAAAAAACAAAGAGGAAATTCTTGAGACAGGAACCAGGCCTTGTTTCTCTCTGTAGCACCAGGGACACTGCCTGACTCAGAGGAGACACCCACAAATGCATGAACTCAGTGAACAAATGAAATTCAAAGAAAGTTCTTATTTAGGACAACTGCTGTGGAGACCTGTTTCATCCCTCCTCTGGCCCCTCTGGGGTACTGAGGAGTCAACCTGGCTTTGGCTTTGGTGAACAATTTGGGGAGCATTTGTTGTAACGTAAAAGCTTTCCCCCCTATCATCCATGGATGGTTCCCCACCAAGTTTCACAATTAAAAATTAAAACTTGCTGGCTGGGCATGGTGGCTTATACCTATAACCCCAGGACTTTGGGAGGCAGAGGCAGGAGAATCGCTTGAGGCCAGGAGTTCAAGATGAGCCTGGGCAAACAAGCAATACCCCATATCCACAAACATTTTTTAAAAAATTAGCCTGGCAGAGTGGCACACACTTGTAGTCCCAGCTACCCAGGAGGCTGAGGTAGGAGGATTGCTTCAACCCAGGAGTCTGAGGCTGCAGTGAGCTAGGATCACGCCACCGCACTCCAGCCTGGACAACAGAGCAAGACCTCATCTCATTAAAATTAAAAAAAAAAAAAATTTTTTTTTAACTTGACATTCTCACTGCTTCTTACCAGCTTGATTCTGTCTTCACAACGCAGAAGGTTGATCATCACCTGAAGATGCTGAGGCAGGTCACCTGTTGGACAAATAAAGAAAAGTTTAAAAGGTCTCCTACCTACTTCCTAGGAAAAAAGCCTCTGAAAGGCTGCTTTTGAGGGCCTGGAAAAAGACTGAGAAGTTAAAATTTCTCTACCCACACCACAGGAGAAACATCACAAGAACTTAAAGTCTCGATTTCTCTTACACCACCCTGAATACTGTGTGATGCAGATAGGTGACGTAGAGCTTATTGTCACGTTGTTAAAAGTTGCTCTTATTTCCTGAAATACATAACAATATAGGTTTCCAAATACAAAATGTGGAAAACACAGGTAAGCTTGGAGAAAAATGTTATTTCACTCAAGCCAATGTTGCTGGGCAGGCTGGGGTGCCTGGAAACGACAGCTGCGGCTGGAAGCAAGGCGTTCACTAAGAGCTGATAATCAGAGAACAGGACAGAGCATCATGTCTCCTCTTCAAACTTCTCTCTCTCTCTTTTTTTTTTTTTTTGAGACAGAGTCTCGCATTGTCGCCCAGGCTGGAGTGCAGTGGTGCGATCTCGGCTCACTGCAACCTCAGCCTCCTGGGTTAAAGCGATTCTTCTGCCTCAGCCTCCCAAGTAGCTGGGATTACAGACACCCATCACCATGCCTGGCTAATTTTTGTATATTATAGTAGACTACAGTAGAGACTATAGTAGATTATTGTAAAGATTACAGCAGAGTATTTTGTATATTATAATAGAGACGGGGTTTCATCACGTTGGCCAGACTGGTCTCGAACTCCTGACCTCCAGTGATCTGCCTACTTTGGCCTCCCAAAGTGCTGGGATTACAGGCATGAGCCACCCTGCCCTGCCCCCACTTCAAACTTCTGCATTTTCCACAGGAGGCAGACATTATTTCCATACCAGGGTGGGGAAATGTTTAAGTGACTCTACAGATAGCAGCTATATGCTGGTTGCCCAGAGAAATAATCTGAGTAGACAACAATCTGTATTTTCTCTTTTCTTGCCAAAAATTATGTAATCTCTCTCTTTTTCTTCACTATGTAAAACACGCAGTAATCCTGGGTGGCTTCTGAACTTCTCTGAGCTGCCCCAGAGTTCAGGAGGTATCCCTGGAGTGCAGTGAGGAAAGTCTCTTACTGGCCATGAGTCTCGAATGAAGCAGGAGACCCTGTCAGAAGAAGGGTACACTTTCACGGAGGGGGAAAGCTGTAAGGGAGGTGTATAAATAATAAGTAGCAGGTGTGACTCCAAGGTTGCTTTTTTCTCCAGCTTATACATTTTTCTTTATATTTGCAAGGATTTCTTTCTGAAGGAAGATTCATCTGTAATGACCCTAATATGAGCCTGGTGTGGTATCTCATACCTGTAATCCCAGTGCTTTGGGAGGCCAAGGCAGGAGAGTCACTTGAGGCCAGGCATTCAAGACTAGCCTGAGCAACATAGCAAAACCTTGTCTCTACAGAAAAGTAAAAAATTAGCTGGGCTTTCTGGTTCACACCTGTAGTCCCAGCTACTTGGGAGGCCAAACCAGGAGGATTGCTGGAGCCCAGGGGTTTGAGACCAGCTGGGCAATATAATGAGACCCTGTCTCTACAAAGGAAAAAACTTTATCCTATACATCACAATCAGAACCCCAAAAGGATCAGTGATGCTTACACACTCAAATGCTCCAAACGAAAACATTGTGTTTGTTCCTTTTTGCAAAAGCTTCTTTTTCATTTTAAGGGAAAATGACAGATGATATCCAAATTGCACTTCCTGCCTCAGAGAGGAATTGGGTCATCAGAAACTGTGCCTCTAGTCAGGAGGGTAGATGCCATGTTAAACGTTCTTTCCTTTTCTTTTTCAATAGAGATAGGGTTTTGTCATGTGGCCCAGGCTGGTCTTGAGGTCCTGGGCTCAAATGATCCTCCCATCTCAGCCTCCCAAAGTGCTGGGATTATAGGCATGAGCCACTGAAGCTGGCCCAATGAAGCATTCTTTCCACAATAAATAAAATTTTAAAAAGAAAAGAACCATGCTCCTCTTATCTATGCTCTCCAGTTATACAATTCCACAGTGTATAACATCTTATGTTGGCCCTGCTTCCTATGATGAGTGATTTGGAGATAAAGGTTCACAATAAAGAAAGTCACAGAGCTCCCCACCCCCTTCCTCCACCCATCATGTCACCAACGCAACACAAGACCATGAGCTGGTTCTTCACCTGCCTGGGCCCTCCCACCACCTACCCGAGTCACAGAACTGTACTGAGGAAAGCAAAAATAAGCCCCTGCCTGATAAATGCCTAAAAGAAAGAGACATTTTCCACACAGATAAACTTCTTTCAGTGGGATTGTCTGCTGAGATATGGAACTGCTGACAGACAGAAATCCAAACCCCAGTCTGACATCCACACACAAAAAATATAAGCCCTAGAAAGGGTCTCAAATTGACCGGACTGGCTGAAACAAACTGGACTACTTTCCATGGACAGAATTAACTCTCAATTGTACTCAGCTCTGCATGGTATTACTGGGGGCACTCTGGTACATTCAGGAAACTCGATGGTAATTCTAGGGAAAAAAAGGAACTAGTTTAAAGTCTAGTCTGTGCCTGTCCCAAGGTCATTTACAGACCGCCCATGGACAGCTGGTGGCCCCTCTGCCTTCTGACCTTATCGTGCATTCCAGACCTCAGGGCACAAGAGTCAGCCAGCTGGGGGCTTGCATCCTACCCTTCTAGTCTTTGGATTAGAGGAAGGAGGTATCTGACACTTAGCAGGCAGAGCTAGAGCATTTGCTTTGTTTTATGTGTTACAGTTAAAACATGAGCAACAGCTACATTTCTAACAAGGCAGAACCATTAGCAAATTCAAGAACGAAGGATCTGGCTGGGTATGGCACCTCACACCTATTCTCCCAATGCTTTGAGAGGCTGAGGTGGGAGGATCACTTGAGGCCAGGAGTTGGAGGCCAGCCTGAGCAACATAGTGAGACCTCATCTACACACACACATACACACACACAACTAGCCAGGTGTGGTGACACACATCTATGGTCCCAGCTACTCAAGAGGCTGAGGCTGGAAGATCACTTGAGCCACAGCCAGTGAGCTATGATCATGCCACTGCACGCCAGCTGGGAGACCAAACGAGATCCTGTCTCTAAAAAAAAATTTATATAATTAAAGAAAAAAAAGAATGGTATGTTTATAGCTATATTTTACTAGAAGTCATTATAGTAATAATGATAGTTACCCACATATATACATACACATACATACACACACGCACAGATATAGCACCTACTAGGAAGTAGGTATGTTACACACATAACTCTAAATTTCCATATTGTCTGAGGTACCAGTATTTGATGCCCATTGTAAAGACTAGGAAACTGAGGCTTAAAAGTTGACTTTTGATGGCTCAGTAAGTTGAACTAGGATCAGAGGACAGGCCTGCCTGGCTTCAAAACAAATACTATTTCCACAAACCACACTGTCTCCTTGTACAGGACAGTTATTTTCTTCGCTTGAAACGGACCTAAATATTGATTATCATATATCAGTATGTGAAAATACCGACTGAGCCTTGGTGTTTGCTACACGTTATATGGCGTGGACTTCTAACCTGAGCGCTCAGATCTAAAACGAAGCTGAATGACTTGAGGTTAAACAAACAAAATGATCATAGATAACAAGAAAACTGGCCACAGTGGCTGGTTGGTTTTACCTGCTGCTGTTCTGAAAGGTAGAGGCCTTCCCAGCTCACAGACATTCAATTATGCTCTGCCTCTCCAAGAAATGCCCTGAGATGCTGTCCACCTACGACAAAGATTCACTTGTGTACATTTTTTTTTCTTTCTGTTTTTTTTGAGATAGGGTCTTGCTTTGTCATCCAGGCACAATCATGGCTCACTGCAGCCTTCACCTCCTGGGCTCAAGCAATTTTCCCACCTCAGCGCCCCCATCTTTTTGGGATTACAGGCATGTGCCAGCATGCCCAGCTAATTTTTGTATTTTTTTGCAGAGATAGAGTTTCACTGTATTGTTCAGGCTGGTCTGGAACTCCCGGGCTCAAGCAATCTGCCCACCTTGGCCTCCCAAAGAATTACAGGCAAGAGCCACTGTGCCTGGCCACAAGTGTTTTTTGTTGTTACTGTTTTTAAGAAACAGAGTCTCTGGTCGGGCACGGTGGCATACGCCTGTAATCCCAACACTTTGGGAGGCCAAGGCAGGTGGATCACGAGGTCAAGAGATTGACACCATCCTGACCAACATGGTGAAATCCCATCTCCTCTAAAATACAAAAATTAGCCGGGTGAGGTGGCGAGTGCCTGTAGTCCCAGCTACTCAGGAGGCTGAGGCAGGAGAATCGCTTAAACCTGGGGGGCGGGTGGAGGCTGTGGTGAGCCAAGATTGTGCCACTGCACTCTAGCCTGGCGACAGAGCAAGACTCTGTCTCAAAAAAGAAAAAAGAAAAAAAAGAAAAAGAAACAGAGTCTCTCTGTCACTCAGATTGGAGTGTAGTGGCATGATACTAGCTCACTGCAGCCTCAAACTCCTGAGCTCAAGGAAACCTCCCAAAGCACTGGGATTACAAATGTGAGCCACCATGCAGGGCCATATAAGCATTTTTTGAATTCTTTTCAAATTGCCTTCAGTTTTGAGTCAAGTCTCCTAAAACCAGTCTTATTACGTAGTAGGCATTTCTTATTTAGACTCAGTTTGATCCTCACTCTATTACTTCTATCCACTTCCTAAAAAACTATGATAGAATTAAGACTTCCCCCAATAGCATCTATCTCAGAGTTGGAGCCAAAGGCCCTTCAAGAAATTCTCCAAATGAGTGTTTTCCAAATGCTTGGAGAAATCCATCCCAAGACTAGGTATACAGTACTCCAGATGGTTATTTTCAAGTGGACAACATCTGGCTATATTCATTTTGGTGCATTTGTTAAAAAGTCAGACTGTAACTTACAGCTTGCAGTTAACTGATAAACTACAGAGAGGAAATCTTTGCATCCCAGCTGGTTGCTGCTGACTGCCTTACTCCTGACACAAACAGACATGACTTAAAAGGTTGGAAAACAGGGATGGCCTGCTCAAGAAAGAGCATCTGAGCCTCTGCCTGCACTGGTCAATGGAAACCTGTGTTCTCCACCATTTCTAAGGCCTTCAAACTCGGCAATATCATCAACAATGGAAGTTTCCTCTGCTGTCCAGAAAAGAAGCTCCAATTTAAGAGTATCAACTGAGAGCCCTCACCTGCATGCTTGTGGGGGTGTTGAAGACTCCGCTGGCCTTGAGGGCTGCTTCCCTGTTGTAAGAAGAGGGCTGCGCCTTTCACCATGAAAAAGCTCTCGCTTAAGCTGGGAAGGATAAGACCAGAGCACAGTTAGACTGGAATTCAGAGAGGAAAACGAGCAAAGACTTACTGCAGGAGAAAAAGCTTTTGCATGGACAAATGGCATGTAAAATGCAAATAGGATGAAACTGCTTTTATAATAATTCCATATAGTTCTCTTCCCAAACCTTGCCTTTGCTAAAAGCTTGCTACTGGAGAATTTTTGTGACAAAGTAATGCTTCTGTGACAACACCCAAAGTTCTATGTAGGCTCTCCCAGGGGCAAGGGCCCCTTTCTGCAGAATACTGGACAGGGATCTCACTGTAATATAACATTTTCTTCTTCTTCTTCTTCTTTTTTTTTAAGATACAGTTTCACTCTGTCATCTAGGATGGAGGGCAGTGGTGTGATCTCGACTCACTGCAACCTCTGCCTCCTGGGTTCAAGCGATTCTCATGTCTCAGCCTCCCCAGCAGCTGGGATTACAGGTATGTGCCACCATGCCTAGCTAATTCTTGTATTATTAGTAGAGATGTGGTTTCACCATGTTGGCCAGGCTGGTCTCAAACTCCTGACTTCATGTGATCCGCCTGCTTCAGCCTCCCTGAGTGCCAGGATTACAGGCTCGAGCTACCACGCCCGGCCACGGCATTTTTTTAGAGAACAACTCCCTGATTAGGAGAGGGTGGGCTACTTTATGAATTCTCATGCTCTTGCTGTTGATCTCTACTTCTAACTCCCTGGCTTTTAACAACTCCATTGTTTCTTGGTGACTTCCCTTGATGGACTGCAAGATGAAATTATACTTTCATTAGATGTTTGCATTTTAAGAAAAGTAAAGACAGCGGGGTGGCTCAAGCCTGTAATCGCAACACTTTGGGATGCTGAGGTAGGCGAATCACTTCAGGTCGGGAGACCAGTCTGGCCAACATGATAAAACCCCATCTCTACTAAAAACACAAAAATTAGCCAGGTGTAGTGGCGCCTGTAGCTCCAGCTACTTGGAAAGCTGAGGCACAAGAATCGCTTGAACCTGAGAGGCGGAGGTTGCAATGAGCCAAGATCACGCCACTGCACTCCAGCCTGGGTGACAGAGCAAGACCCTGTCTCAAAAAAAAAAAAGAAAAGAAAAGAAGTAGGTGGCTACTGACCTGTGATTTAACTTAGTCAAGGTTGCCCTTCCCACTATTCTTGCAGAAAACCTCAAGTTGACCCAACGAATTTCTCAGCAGAATGGATCTTTTTGGCCTTTGTTATTTTAGCTAACAATAACATTTATATCTATAACCTACAAATTTAAAAATTACAATTAAAAAATTTGTATTTGGGAGGCTGAGGTGGGAAGATCATTTAAGTCGAGGAGTCCGAGATCAGCCTGGGCAACACTGTAAGAACCCGTTGTACATCATGACTTGGCTATCAAGTTTAGTTTTTGCAGAAATTAAGACATTAAAAAAAGAATGCCTCAGCTATGAATTACTATCAATTGTTCAAAAATACCATCAACTCTCAAAATTATGCCTAAAATACACCAATTTTTTGGGGGGTGGGGACCAAGTCTCACTCTGTCACCCAGGTTGGTGCAGTGTTGCAATCTCAGCTCACTGCAACCTCTGCCTCCCAGGTTCAAGCAATTCTCCTGCCTCAGCCTCCCGAGTAGCTGGGACTACAGGCACGTAACACCATACCTGGCTAATTTTTTATTTTTTGGAAATATGGGGTTTCACCATGTTGGCCAGGCTGGTCTCAAACTCCTGCCCTCAAGTGATCCGCCTGCCTAGACCTCCTAAAGTGCTGGGATTACAGGCATGAGCCACCACACCCAGGCAAAATACACCAAAATTAACAACAGCTTTGCAGGGAGCTGGAGAGGAGAGGGAATAGATTATCTTCTATTTAGTATTTTCCAAATGTTCTATATTAAGCATATATTAACTTTTTAAAACATCTATTTTTGTTTGATTCTCAAAATAATATAAAAACAATAATATAGAACACATACTACACTTTATAATTTAGAAAGGAACATACTACTCTCAATGATTTTGTGAAACAAGGTCACAGTTCAAACTGTAGGCAACTATAAAAATATCTCTCTTGAACAACCAATTAATATATACATGATGTGATGGGAAAAATCCCTATGAAAAAGCAGTCTTCTAATTAAAGAGAACCTTGAAATTAAGCAAATCAATTCCTGACAGAAAGAAAGGATGTTTTCTGCAATCACCTTTGCCCCAGACATCAGATATTCATAGTTAAATATTTGTATTCTGGAATAACAAACTCAGCAAAACCTAAAGTATGACACCAGGTGCCAAGAAAACGCCACGTAAACTAGCATTTCCAATCAACAGCTCCTGAAATCAGGAAAACTGTTATGTTCTACGATATTAAGTCCACAATAAAATCTGTTAGTTTTTCTGGTTAAACGCTCATGCTAAAAATAGTGACTGCTCAAATATTAAATAAGAAGACTTCGTTCTGCTTCTCTTGTTCAGTCCTTTGAATTCCAGACAATCGGTTTTCTATGCCTTGTAATACCAACACTTGACACGTGACAGCATTTCACCTGCTATTGCAGACGCACGGCCGAGTCATCTTTTCCTCCCTTTCACAGTCGCATATTTCTACTGCAAGGTTCAAGTGTTGAGGAGCCCAGGATTATAAATAATGAAAGAAATGAGAAGCGCCTTTCTTTGCTGTCTCATCCTCACTCACAGGAAGCAAAAGCTCTTTAGCATCCATCTGGCCGATGTAAGACCCAGGTGGTCTCATTTCACAGGCTGCAGAATCACCTAACCCTTTCCACCCATAAAGCTTGTCCCTTTCTCCTTCCTCAGAATTTTGCAGCCAAGTTATGTTTTCAGAACTGTTCTTAAGACACAGATCACTTACTATTTATTCTCATCATAATGTGAAAGAGCTACGTAAGAGGCTCCAAACTCATGAAACCTAAAACAGCCATTAGTTCATCAAAGCAGATGGGGAGATCTTTTTGAGACATCAACTGCTTTTGTTCATGACATTAAAAAAAAAAAAATTCATACTGACCAGAAATCCAAGCACTCTGGAAAGAGCCAACCATTAACGATGACCTTTGCCTTGAAAACCATGGGCAAAAATTCCCCTTGGTTTCCCTTACATTTCCTTTGGAAAAAAAAAAAAAGGAACAATGCAAAAGACTAGGCTGGTTTCACCCTGTGACCACTGACAAGGCTGGCTGTTCCTCCTCCGTGTTCCTACACTGATAAGAATCAGGGCCTCCTGCTCTACGCATGAAGTCGGGGGTCAGGATTGATCGGGGCCCTGGAACACTCTGCCTCTGTTCCCCCACAACAATCAGTAACAGGCGTTTACTGTAAAAAGCAAGACTGGAAACTGCAGGGAAGCCCGAGAAGCAGCGCATTATCCTGAGGTTGTTGAGATCACCCTGTGTCCTGCAAATACAGTAAGGGACACAGCCAGAGGAAACTGCACAACACGACTCTCAGGGGGTGGGGTGGGAGGCCGCAGAGCATGGTCAGTCACAGGATTTATGAAAACAAGATTCAAGTCTCTGTGACCTGGCTTCCCGGCTTCTCTTCTGAGCTCACTCCAGGCCCAGAGCCTCACGTGCCCTCTGCGTGGCTGATCTGCATGCTATTTCTGACGGCCACGGCTTCTGACACCGAGAGACACAGGCTCCCGATTCATCAGACCCTCAAAGTGCCCCACTGGGGAAGTCCGTGAAGAAATCCACAATGGTGATGGCACACTCACTTTACTCGGTGCCCGGGACCAGGAAGCCCAAACCCACAAGCCATCCATCCCAGCCATGCAGACATCAGCCTTCTCAGAAAAGATCTGTGTGTCCTAAAAGGAGTGACTGAAGTTACAGAAGGTCAGACACAGGCAGACACAACGGAAATGTCTTCCTCCACTGCTGTAAGAAAATTCTTCATAAGGAATAAAAACAGTCCCTGCCCTCTCTACCCGCCACCCGCAATGCTTTTATCTCTACCACACAGATCTGTTCTCGGATACTGACTACTGCCATTCGGAAAGCTTTCTAAGATTAAAGTTTCTCCAAAGCACTGAAGACAGACAAAAACCTCTATCAATGCTCCTCAAAAAACCCCAAGCCCCAGAATATAAACAGCCAGTGTCATCCAGAAACCGAGCCATGGCAGGAGAACAGAAATCAAGGTGGTCATACGTACTAATTTGATCTGGAAACCTCTGGACAGCAGTAGTAGTGGGTTGGCCGAAGGAAAATGCAGAAGTCGGTAAAATAAAAGAGGTTCGTGGCTGCAGTGCTCATATCTCTAACGCCCCCTACAACTGCCCTTGGAGCTCTGGCCATCTGCTCCCTACGGAGATCAGGAAAGGCTGGGAGGCTGCCGAGTGCTTCCACGAGTGCTGGGGAGCCGACTCTTCCTCGGAGTCCCACCCGAAGAGCAAATGGCTCTTGTGGAACTCTTGTCTTCCTCTGATATTTTGGCTGAAAAAGGCCCTTGTCCCAGCACATCCTGATGAAAGAGGGCCATTCAGCAAAACAACTGAGGTTCCTCTAATCACTGCACTCCTACGGGCTTTTCTGTAGGCTCGAGAAACAAGCGCCAGGGTGTGCATTCGGCATTGTGAGGGCAAACAGCTGCCCCCAAGGAACCAACCCCAAGCAACAAGATCTCCTTCCGATTCAAATCAACGTTCTGAAGGATGACTCTTTCTTTCAAATCAGCATCCATTCACCCAACAGTGATGGTGACGTGGGCAGCTGCCACAGTTATTCTGCGTGCTAAAAACACTGTTATATTCTAAAAATTCTCAGTGGCACTAACAGCTACCTGAGGGGACATGCCAGGTAGAGGGGAACACATGCACATTGATGAGGAGCTCTGGGATGCACACGGTGCCTAGGGCAAGTCAGGCTGCAAAGGTCCTAAAGGGTGGAGGCGTGATCCCAAACCCTCCGGGCACAAGCCAGCCAAAAGCTGGGTTTTTAGTGCTTCTTTCAGCAAGAGAAATAAATTCAGGATGTGAGTAACCACGATGCAGGAGAGAATGGAGTATGTACCGTAAAAAAAGGGGCTCAGCTAGGGTTTACAGGAGAGGGGAGGCAGCATTGAACTGGTGACTTCTGAAACAGTTCCTGAAGGAAGCAGCATTGAGTAGGGGCTTCTCTTCCCTCAGCTCGCAAATGACCAAGTGATCCTCCTTAAGGATTAAGTGAAACACACATTACAGTGATTCTGATTTTACAGCTTGCCCAGGAGCACGTATCTCTACAAAAGGGGGCTGGACTCACATCTATCTGCCCCACGCCCACCAGCTTCACCCCTGGAATGCCGTTCTACTCATCCAGGGTGAACATCAGAGCCATTATGCCACTGTCACCTCCGCTCATACCTGCCCCGGGGCCTAATGGCAAAGTCACTAAAGCGCTGAGGAGTCAGAACGTGGATCGCATCTTCATACTTTCTTCCCAACGTGTGAGTGCGTCGTGCGTGGGAAAGAGGGAAGGAACCATTCAAGGAAACAAAACTCCAGGAAGATGTGCCAGGGTTCTTCTGCCTGCCCAAGCAGAAATCAGGAGGGCGGGGGACCCACGGCCTTACCCTACCCACTGCTGTCACAGTTGGAGGGACAGGACATAACCTTTGGTCCTTCTGCACCACATGGAGAGGCTCAGGAGTTCTGTAAGCAGCACAGCCACGCTGACCAAGAAGTTGCTTTCAAGGCAGGTTTCTCATCAACAGGAATATTATTTACCGAGCATCGCCCAAGTGGCAAGGCTGTACAAGGTACTTACTTGTGCCATGTCATCAAATTCTGGCAGTTCTGCAGGGTGAGGTATTTTCTCCATGACAAATGAAGGAAGCCCGTCAATGATTCTAAAACAGAGTCTCCAGTGATAGCATGGACAACTCCCATGGTGACTGGTGCACTTCAAGGTTTAAGAAAAGTAAAAACTGGCTGGGCATGGTGGCTCATTCCTGTAATCCCAGCACTCTGGGAGGCTGAGGTGGGCGGATCACTTGAGGTCAGGAGTTCAAGACCAGCATGGTGAACATGGCAAAACCCTGTCTCTACTAAAAATATAAAAATTAGCCAGGTATGGTGGTGCATGCCTGTAATCCCTGCTACTCAGGAGGCTGAGCCACAGAATAGCTTGAACCCAGGAGGCAGAGGCTGCAGTGAGCCAAGGTCGTGCCACTGCACTCTAGCCTGGGCAAGAGGGCGAGACACTGCCTTGGGAGAAAAGAAAGTAAAAATAATGGTCTGGGAATTAATATTTCTGGGTTCCAATTTACATTCTACCATATATGTTCTGACATTCTCTTACAGGGTTCTGTTCATTCATCCAAACAGCCAAACATTTGCAGGGTGTGGAGCACCAGGCTAAGCCAAGCCAGCGCAAGCACTGATAAGGGCAAAGATAGCCACTCTCTTTAAGGAATGGGTATATGCGCTGGTGATCTGGGTGTCTGCTCTGCTACACAGAAACAACAATTCTTGAAGAACAAAAATAGTAGGTATAGAAACATCACAGTATACAGTATCATCCAAATGCCCCTGAATTCCAACTCTGGTCATACATTGAAACAACCTATCAGACTTCTAAAGCACATTCAATGCCCAGGACCAGCCTCAGCAGAGTCTAATTTGGAAGGTCTATGATGAGCCCTGGACCTCCACTTTTTAAAAGTTCCAGGGAGCTGAGTATGGTCTGTAATCACAGCACTTTAGGAGGTCGAAGTGGGAAGATCACTTGAGCCATGGAGTTCAATTAACCTGGGCAACATAACAAGATCTCATCTCTAGAAAAAATAAAAATAAAATTAGCCAGGCATGGTGATGTATGCCTGTAGTCCCAGCTGCTCAGGAGGCTGAGATCGGAGAATCACCGGAGCCCGGAGAGGTCAAGGCTATGGTGAACTGCGACCACACCACTGCACTCTAGTCTGTGAGACAGACCTTGTCTCCAAAAAGTTCCAGGGGGTGCTTCTGATGCACAGCAAGTTTTTAAAACCTCAGAATCAAATAACATCATGGCCAGGCATGGTGGCTCACATCTGTAATCTCGGCACTTTGGGAGGCTGAGGTGGGTGGATGAAGACCAGCCTGGGCAACATGATGAAAACTAGTCTTTACTAAAAATACAAAAACCAGCCGGGCATGGTGGTGCACGCCTGTAATCTGAGCCACTCCGGAGGCTGAGGCATGAGAATCACTTGAACCCCGGAAGTCGAGGCTGCAGTGAACAGAGATTGTGATCCTGGAGTCCTCACTGCATTCCAGCCTGGGTGACAGAGTGAGAATCTGTCTCAAAAATAAACAAACCAATAAATAACATCAGAAGACACAGAGAAAACAGGTTTCTCCATGGGCTTCATAAAGATACCTCTCACATAGGTACACATCAATGTTTTCTGCTGGTAATAGATAACACCAATAAAAAGGCATGGTGCTCTCAGAAGGTGGGTGACGTGATTTAGGTGCAATGAAGGGAGGTCATGCTAGAGTCAAAAACAAAAGAATACTCTCTTTGGAAGCAGTAAAACAGACACTAGTCTTCTACTACACACTTTAAGAGACTCAAATGTTCTTCTTGTCCTCTAAAGGAGACACTGCATCATGACAATGTGAAATGATGACAGCGATAGCAAAAACAGATCGACCTTTGTTGTCTAGAACAGACATGGGGTCTCGCTATGTTGCCCAGGCTGGTCTCCAACTCCTGGGCTCAAGCGATTGTCCCGCCTTGGCCTCCCAAAGTGCGGAGATGGCAGGCATGAGATGCCTGCTTTATATGTCAGTTCCTTTTAAGTTTGGTTAGCGTAACTGGTTCCTCAGAACTTGGTCATCCCTGAGTGAACTTATAAATTCAAGTTTCAGAATGTCCAAAGCTAAGAAACAAACCTCGTCCTTACAGTTGAGCCATCGCACTGTCAACATTACCAATTCTCAGCACCTCAATGTCTGGTATACTAATACAATCAGTGTATATTGTTTTAAGTAAGTAAATAATAGCTTCAATCTAAATGATATTTTCTAGTTTACAGAGAGTTTGTCCCTACATTTTTCAACTTAATTTTTACAATCCCATTCCTCTGATGAAACAACCCCACCCTGGGCAACATGGCAAAACCCTGTCTCTACAAAAAATACAAAAATGAACTGGGTGTGGTGGTGTGCACAAGCAGTCCCAGCTATTTGGGAGGCTGAGGTGGGATGACCACTTGAGCCCAGGAGACAGAGGTTGCAGTGAGTTGAGATGGCACTACTGCACTCCAGCCTTGGCGACAGAGGAAGATGTCTCAAAAAACGAAAAAAGGAAGAAAGGAAAAGAAACAGCCAAGACTGGGAGAAGATAAATGACTCGTCTGTGGTCATTTGGCTAATAAGAGGCAGAATGGGGCTGAGAAAGTTCGGCACTCTTCCTGAAGAATCCATAAGTCAGAGAGCAGGAACATCAGACCAGCAGCAATAGCAGCAGCATGGAAAGCTGATCGAGACTGACCTCACGGCCACTCTCAGTGAGGCACTGGACGGATTCAGAACCCAGGCCTAGCAAAGTGAAGTTGATAAAGGTGTAAAGGAGATGGAAGATTCACTATTTGAAGAGAGATTAGCTGAAGACGGCAGGTGGGATGGGAAATTCTTTCCATGGTTTTCCCACAGGTTCTTCCCTCATTTGGAACTTGTGTTTAAAGGCCACAAAGACCCTGAGCTGGGCCAAGGTCTGGTTCTTCCTCACTGTGTGCCTTGCAGTGCAACATGGCAGGGCCTCATTTCAAACATCATTCTTCAGAGCCTAAGAAAACAAATAACTCTAGGAACACACCTGTCAACCGGAGCTCCCAAACTGTACCCCCCTAAACACATATTGCTGAGCACAGAAAAATTCCAGCTCTGCAGAGCATTATACTTAGGGAAAAGGGTCACAGACAAGAAATGTTGGCAGGGCTCATTACAAATATCTTTGCTGCTGGGACATGTATTGTTTGGCTAGAAGGCGTAGGCTTCTCTCAGAGAGAAGGAATGTCCAAAAGTATTTCAGACAGTAAGCCACGTTCTCTGAGCCAGTTACACGGCTCTCCTTCAAACCAACGGGTAGCGGCAAGCAGCTGAACCCAACAGTGTGCTCGCAAAAGCAAGATTTTTTTTTTCTCCCTAAATAAAGACAGCAAGTGATGTGTCTTGGCTTGGCCGAACAAATCTTAAGATGGTTTCCTGATGACCCCAAGAGCCCTCAGGCCCCACGGACGCTAGAGCTAATGCATCTTCCTCCAAGCATCTGTTCCACCAGGATCTAAGCCCCCTTCAAGAGGGCAGAAGGTATAAAGGCTGCACTGTGAAGGGAAATGCTATGGCAGCAAAGACACCCGAGCGCGCCAGAAATAACAGGCACCCGAAGGAAATGTTTGAGACAGCTCAAAAATTCCGAGAAGAGATTATCCCAACGATCCCAGGTTCTCAGCCCTGTCTTTGGTATGCAGCTCCATCCCACAGTCGTTAGTCACCGAGTCCTAACTTTGTCAGGGGCCCCTCCTTCCAGGTCTCTCAGGCACCACCCTAGTTCTGGCCCTTCTCACCCCCATGAGCCAGGCGACGTCCCCCCAGCCCCACTGTGTGCCCAGCTCTGCGCCGCATACTCCAAACGTCCTGGCAGGCCAGGGCTATTGAGAACATTCACATGTTGTTCTCTACCCATGCTGTCTAGTATGGAGCCACTGGCCAGATGTGTCAACTAAACATTTAAGATGCAGTAAGTGTGACGAAGAAACTGGGTTTGTCATTTTATTTCATTTTAATTAACTTAAATGTAAGTTAAATTAGCCACACGAGGCTGTCAGCTATGATTAGGACAACAGAGCTCTGGAAGCTTTTGGCCTGGTGAGAAGAATCAGGACGAGGACGCCCCCTCCACCCCCCGCCACTGCCTCTCACCCACTCCACACAGCCCCTAACCACTGCTCTCATGACATTCTTTCGCGGCCCCAGAACTTCAGCCATGTGACATCATCTATAGATCACAGTCCAAATTTCTTATGCTAGCTCTCTATGGTTGCCACGATTAGCCATTATATGTTGTTAACCTAAATTTCACTCATGTGCTATTCCCTGACCTCAGGGGCTTAGAATGTAGTTAGAAAACATACTTTAAAATAAAAACCCTCCTTGTATTACCTCTTGCACTATTTCTCCTGTTCTCCACTTGACACATCCTCTGCTCTATCCCCAGCTGTAACACTGTCCCATTAAAGCCTACTGGGTTCTCAGCTCATGGCCTCCTTCCTCCCATCTGCCTCCTCACATCATGCCTGTCTTCCAGTATTCTCCAGGAAGCCTTCTCTTGTGGCCCCCACTGCCAGCTATAGCTCCTCCCTTTCAACATTTTCTAGCACCTCCTCTCACTGTGCAGGTGAAGACACTTAGGCTTAGGGGTTAAGTCACTTGTTCAAGGTCACATACAGTTGGTCCTCTGTATCCACGGGTTCCTCATCAGTGCATTCAATCAACTGTAGATAGCAAATACAGTATTTGAGGGATGCTGAACTCTTGGAATTAGAGGGTTCTGCGGGTGCTTGAGCATCCACGGATTTTGTTATCCTCGGTAATGGGGGGTCCTGGAACCAACTCCCTCAGATACTGAGAAAAGACCGTCCTTAGTGATAGGAACCCAAGTCCCCCGATTTCCAAATCGTGTTCCCTGATCCATTTATTTACTAACTAGTGGTGAAGCCATCTTCCTGCCAGTATATTTTAACTTCCAATGGGATGTGAGGGCCAGAATACACATACTTTTAAAATCTTCCTCTGTGCTTGACATACAGTAGATTCAGTTTAAGTGCTGGTGGATACACTGGCCAAGCTGTGCCCCTCTCTGAAGCCAGTATTCCAAGAGTAACTCACCCTGGTAATCTCTGTACCCTGGGCACACTGAGCACTCCCCACACACAGAGTAAGACTGACAAAGACTCACGGCATCAGTGCTGCACATGAGTTAAAGCCACGTGGAAGTCAGGTCATGTCTTCCTGGCAACTGAATGCTTCAAACAACACAACAGCAGCTAAGTTCCCCACATCACCTTGAGTATCTGGAGAGCTAGGGCTATGGTTTCTCTGTCCCAGGATCCCTTTCAGTGCCCAGAAAACAGTGGGCATCAATACCTGTAACGCCAATAACATCTTCATTGAGTGCCATGCTAAGCACATCAGGCATGTTAACTCCTTTACTCCTCAGTGTCCATCTCTCAGTGTTTTATACATACAGAAGCTGAGGCTCAATTAGCTGAGTGGGGTAGCACGTGCCTCTAATCCCAGCTACTTGGGAGGCTGAGGCACGAGAATCACTTGCACCTGGGAGGCGGAGGTTGCAGTGAGCCAAGATTGCGCCACAGCACTGCAACAGAGTAAAATTCCGTCTTAGGAAAAAACAACTGAGGCTCAGAGAGGTTAAGTCACTTGCCCAAGTTCATGAGACGGAGAAGCGGGGAAGCAGGAAGAGGAAAGCAGGAGTATAACTCTGAAACCTCTGCTCTCAGGCACTGGCTTTCAGCTGAACCGACACCTCCAGAAAACAGTGTCAAAAAAGTCCACTTCGCTTCCCAACATTTCAGACCTAAAACCATTTAGCTGGGAAGGGCAGGGCAGGCATCTGAGTTAGGAAGGGGGTGTGGGATCCCAAACTGGGGTGTCTGTTGGCAAGCAGGGTGCAAAGGGCATCCGTGCAGGGAAGGGTTGCAAGGGAGACAGGCTGCTCACAGGCAAGGACTGAAATATTAAACATTAATGGTAATATTAATATTTATAATATTTTTATATTATTGATTATACATATTATATCTTATATATAATATAATTAACGAAGTAATGTTAATATTTATTGACATCCTAGGGATGACAGGAGTCACCAAATGGGTGAGACAAAACTAGAATGAACCCTGAGGTGCTATATTGGAATTGAAGGTGTCAGTTTGAACTCAGTTTCAATATATTGAAATAAATGTAGATGCATGTGTGTGTGTGTATATGCGCATACACACAAACGTTCCCTAGTTCTGCCCATTGAGAGGCCTGTGGTTAGCAACACCCCAACAGCAATATGCAGACCTAGCTTGGCTCCTAAATTTTATTTTCTACTATTAAGGAACCAGGGCTCCTGGGATAAAGGACTAATTCCAGAGGCGGGCAGGGAAAGTATAAAATGAAGCCTGGAGCATCTGTTGCCAGAAAGCAAGGAAGCACTTAAAGAATGATGTAGACATGCCAAAGGGACACAGAGGCCAGCCTGGATGACATCCCACTGCCCAGGGCGAGGACAATTTGAGCACTGATGTTAACAATATAAGTAACAGATTATAAACCACTGAATAAAATAGAAAAATACAAATAATTGAAACGGACATGGGTGGCACACAGGATGTTAACATAATTTTAAAGTATCTCTCCAAGAAATTCTTCTTAATGATAAAGGGGAAAAGAGTAACTGTATAGTAGAAAAGCCTGCTAAAACCCACCTTAGTGACCAAAGTGAATGTCGCCATAGTGGGACAAAAGGAAATCACGTGCCACCTTATGGGATTCAAGGACGCAGCATAACCTGAGTGCTGTTCTGGCCAAATATTCACGGCCTGGGTGGAATGATGCAGGCACATCAGACACACCCACACTGAGGGACACTGCAAACTGACAGTCCTGAGCACAAACATGTCCAGGTCATGGTCGAGTGTGGTGGCTCAGGCCTGTAATCCCAGCATTTTGAGAGGCTAAGGTGGGAGGATCACTTGAGGTCAGGAGTTCAAGACCAGCCTAGCTAACACGACAAAACCGTCTCTACCAAAAATACAAAAATTAGCCGTAGTGGAGCACATCTGTAATCCCAGATACTCAGAAGGGTGCGGCACAAGAATCACTTGAACCCAGGAGGCGGAGGTTGCAGTAAGCTGAGATATATCACTGCTGCACTCTAGCCTGAGCAACAGAGATTTTGCAATACACACACACACACACACACACACACAAACACACACACAGTCCACGCCACAAGACTCAAAGAAAGGTTGACAAATGTTCTAGACTGAAGGAGAGCCAAGAGACAGGACAACTAGATGCAACGGGCAGTCCGGAACTGGATCCTTTTGTTACAAAGGACAACGCTGGGACATATGGTGACTCTTGAATGGGGTCAGAGGACCAGACAGTGGGGACGCATTACAGTCAGTGTCCTGCGTGGATGGTTGGGTTGTGGTTCTGTGGGAGAACGCCCTGTCCTATATTCCAAGGGTAATGGAGTAGCAGGTTGAAAATCTACTTTCAAATGATTAAAACAAAAAGTTATTTGCACTGTATTTGCGATTCTTAGGTAAGCTGGAAATGACTTCAAAATTAAAGAGAATTTTTTATCCATGTAATATTTTACATATCTATGGAAGACATATTAGTATTTGTTACATGCATAGAATGTGCAATGACCAAGTCAGAGGATCTGAGGTATCCATGACCTTGAGTATTTATCATTTCTATGTGTGGGGAGCATTTCAAGTTTTCTAGCTACAATTTTTTTTGTTTTGTTTTTTTTGAGACAGAGTCTGACTGTGTCACCCAGGCTGGAGTGCAGAGGTACGATTATGGCTCACTCAGGACAGCCTCCACCTCCCAAGCTCAAGCGATCCTTCCACCTCAACCACCCGAGTAGCTGAGACTATAGGTATGTACCGCCACCCCTGGCTAATTTTTTAATTTTCTGTATAGACAGGGTCTCACTATGTTGCCAGGGCTGGTACTGAACTCCTGGGCTCAAGAGATCCTCCCACCTCGGCCTCCCAAAGTGCTGGGATTACAGGCATGAGCCACCACACCCAGCCAAATTTTTTTAAGTTATTTTTTAGAATTCCACTTAATTAGATTTTGGTAAAATACTACCTGTAATTTCTCTTTATTAGTAGGTGGTAAAAGCTTCAGATGATTCTACTGATCACTGCCACGGGCAAATTTCCTGACTCTCCCCTTGTATCTCTTGGATACTTTTACCCTCACCAAGCAAGACCTTCCCTGCCTCAGCACTGTTTTCCCTCTTCGTGTTTTCCAGAACAGAAGCAGCCCTGCTTCATTCCCAGAGCAGAAGAGAAGGATGAAGGGCTCTGCCCTCCCAGGTCCTTCTGGTCTGTGTGTGTCCCAGTTTTGAGGGCCTCTCACACACACAGCTCTGGACCATGGAAGACCTAATTTTAGCATTTTCCTGCTTGGAGACCACACATTTGGAACAGCAGGGGCTGACCTGCCCGTGCAGGCCTCCCATTGTGAAGGGCACTTGAAGCCAGGATACCGCAGCCCTGCAGGATGTGACTCAGCATCCTGTCTCAGTGCTGGGGCGGCCAGCAGCTCTGGCACCAAGCACTACTGCTGACCTCACCTCTTAAGACCACAAATACCCAAGGTAATTGGTGGGATAGGCATGCAGCATCAGCTCTCCCTGTTAAGACAAACTGTCCATCCATTACACTGGGCTTCCTTGTGAACACCCACAGGTATCTATCAGGAAGGGTTCCTCAGAGGAACTGACGTGCTGGTATTTTCAGGACACCATGAATCAACAGACCGATCTTGCTTCTCTCTTTGCTTTGACTACTAGGAAGCTCAAAGTCATATCTGTGGCCAAATTCTAGTAACCATACCAATGTTATGCTATGTATTCCATGAACAAACCTTCCCCTTACTTCATCTTGTTTTCTTCTGCTTTCTTCATGTCCCAATTTTCTCGCTAATGTTAAATTTTATTGTTCTCTCTGAATGTTGTAAGGTGTTTCAAATCCTTTTTGGAAGCCACTACTGTAGATAAAATACACGTTATCCCTGGGGGATAAGGACTCTCTTTACTTAACACAGAATCCCTGACATTTGGCAAAGAACCCATATTTAGGCACTAAATACACATCAGCTGAATGGATAAAGCCAAAGCAAAGTAAAAACCACCACCATTACCATGTTATTTCACAAGAGCTTCTTCTCCCTTCCACCTCTCGTGGTGGGGCCTGGCCATTACGTTCCTTAGGGAGGCTTCTCGTGGCCTTGACTCCAGACCTAAAGAGCCACTCCTAGACTCCTACTTGCAACAGACGCAGCGTGGCACGGGTGAGGCTGGGCAGCTGGGAAGTGACAAGTGATTTCCAGATGCTGCAGCCAGCCTGGCTCTTTCCAGACCACACTGAGGGCGCCTTCCTGTGGGAATTCTGACTGGGCCCAAATTTGGGGAAACATGCCTCGAGGACTCTTGGCAAGTGCGCGCCAGGCCTGGGCCGGGAATGACTTCTGCGGGCACAGAGAGAGACCAGGCATTTCCTAACACGAGGCCTCTGGACAGCTTTCTCTGAAACAAAGCCTTTTTAAAAATAGCTTCAAAAGTAACCATTCAAGAAAAGAAAGAAAAAAAAATCTGTAAGAGTAAAGGCACTCAAGAATGATGTTTCCCAGATAAAGGCCTGGCCCAGGTTTCAGAGGAGCTTGCGGGAAAGCAGGTCAAGGCTGGGTTGTTTTTCCTCTCAGGTGCCACTTGGTCAGCCTTGGTCTTTGGAGGGGAAGAAGTGCAGCAGGAAGGGCTGGCACTGAAAATGACGGTTACCAGGTATAGGCCAGGGCCAGCCACCGTCCACAGGACAAGACCCTCTGGAAGCCTCAGGAGGGCCCTGAGAAGCGGAAGGCAGGTGGCGGGCCCAGGGTCAGACATGCAGGTGAGTGAGCTAAGTGGCAAGGCCGGTGCCCCATCCAGAGACCTGGCTCTGGCCACACACAGGGTCTCCCTGCATGACCTCTGTCATTTATGTGGCAGTCTATCGTATCTCACTGCAATTCTGCTCCCATGCTGCGGAGCTGGCCCACGTGATTTCCTCATCAGCACATCACCCTGCATCCTGACACTGACTGCACCCCCAAAGTGGGAGCCTCTGCACCCTCCAGCCCAATCGCTCAGTTTGCTTTGAAAATGGCTCCTCTCAGGGGCTGGGCGCGGTAGCTCACACCTGTAATCCCAGCACTTTGGGAGGCCGAGGTGGGTGGATTGCTTGAGGTCAGGAGTTTAAGACCAGACTGGACGACATGGTGAAACCCTGTCTCTACTAAATATAGAAAAAATTATCTGGGTGTGGTGGTGCACACCCACAATCCTAGCTACTCGGGAGGCTGAGGTAGGAGAATTACTTGAACCCAGAAGGCAGAGGTTGCAGTGCATGGAGATTGTGCCACTGTACTCCAGCCTCAGCGACAGAGCAAGACTCTGTCTCAAAAAAAAAAAAAGAAGAAAATGGCTCCTCTGGATTTTGATTAATCCTATTTTGATTAATTTTGATTAATCCTGGTTTCTCATTTTCAGTCTTCCTTGAAGCAGCACGACCCATCTGGATGTCCTCCTTGTCTCAGGAATTTTCTAATAAGCTGTCTAAATCCAAAGATCTGACCACAGAACAATGAATGCCAAAGATGAGTTCTAAAGATGTGAGTCCTTTCTTTCTAAAGGGAGGCTGCTTTGTGTGTGGCTCTGCTCCTGAGGGTTAAGCTCTGTGGAGGAGGAGCTGGGTCCCAGCTGAGGGTCACCTCCTCTTGGTAGCCTCTGGTTTTCTCCATTGCAGGGTCAGACCACAGCCATGATCCAGCTAGACCCCCATAAGCGCGTGACCTTGCTCTCACCATGGGAATAAAACTTGTGATGGTCAGTTACGAATCCACAGCAAATGATGAACAGCACAACATAAACACAGATCTAGACTGGTGGGTCTGAGGACTCTCATTCTTAAATTTGGAGGCCATGATCTAATCTTGTCTTTTCACTTTACACAGCGGGAGACAGAGACCCAGAGAAGTGAAGAGGCGTGCCTTAGCTTGCACAGCAGATGACACAGCTCAAGACAGACCCTAGGTTTTCTGACTCCGTCTCACAGTTTCGCCCCATTCATCATGAAGGTGACTGCTGGTACCACTGCCACCTGTGAGCTGAGCTTGCATGCACATTCCTGGTGTGCACACACATGCGCGCATGCTCCTGCAATGTGCTAAGTGCACAGGAAGGAGGCCAGGGCCCCAGGGCGTTCTTTTGAAGTCTAAGTACTGGTATTTCAAAAGTTTAATGAAACCTACTAGGCTCTGAGCAAAATTCATTTTAAGTTAACCTTAATGAAAAGTTTAATTAAGTTCTGACAGAATTAACTCTTCACGTCTCTGTCCTCATTTGTTCCCATTCTAGAATGAGTTTTCAAATTTAAAAAATATGTCTTTCGGAGGCCGATGCGGGCGGATCACAAGGTCAAGAGATCGAGACCATCCTGGCCAACACAGTGAAACCCTGTCTCTACTAAAAATACAAAAAAAAATTAGCCAGGCATGGTGGCAGGC
>NW_022436942.1:66984097-67000711 GCF_009761245.1 Sapajus apella
TATATATACACACACACACACACACACACACACACACACACACACACACACACATACACATACACGGGGGGCCGGCACGATGGCTCACACCTATAATCCAGCACTTTGGGAGACCGATGTTGGCAGATCACTTGAGTCCAAGAGTTCAAGACCAGCCTGGGCAACATAGTGAGATCCTATCTCTACCAAAAATACAAAAATTAACCAGGTGCGGTGGTGTGCACCTGTGGTCCCAGATGCTTGGGAGGCTGAGGTGGGAGGACCAACTGAGCCCAGGAGGTCAGGGCTGCAGCGAGCTGCAATCATGCCACTGTACTCCAGTCTGGGCAACAGAACAAGACTCTGTCTCAGAAAGAAAAAAAAAGAGAGAGTGAAAAAAAAAAAACATTGAAAGGCAAATTCTGATTTTCAAATCAAATGTTCCAACAAACTGCAGAAACAAAACCCAAGTTAAACCAAAGGGAACAGCCAAACAGCACAACGGCCCCAGAATGTTAAGTCTGTGTACTCCAATGTTTAAAAGTGGACCAGGTGTGGTGGCTCACACCTGTAATCCCAGCACTTCGGGAGGCCAAGGTAGGCGGATCACAAGGTCAAGAGATTGAGACCATCCTGACCAACTTGGTGAAACGCTGTCTCTACTAAAAATACAAAAATTAGCTAGGTAGGGTGGTGCGTGCCTGTAGTCCCAGCTACTGGGGAGGCTCAGGCAGGAGAATCGCTTGAACCTAGGAGGTGGAGATTGCAGTGAGCCGAGATCGTGCCACTGTCCTCCAGCCTGGTGACAGAGCAAGACTACGTCTCAAAAAAAAAAAAAAAAAAAAAGTGGGAGTCAACGGGAGCCCACTACCTACAAGGCCACAGGGGTGGGGGCAGGACTCAGGTCCCTAATCACAGCAACCTGCATTCACTCCCTGGCTCAGGCCTCCCACCAGCCTCGTGGAACTGGTTTCCTAAAATGAGGAGAGTCCCCACATTGCAGGTTTGTGACAACAAGGTAACAGCAAGTGCAGAAAGCTCCGAGCCTGGCCGGCACACCACAGAAGCTGGCCTCATTATCACCTAGATGCTCTCCAGGCTACAGCACATGAAGGGGATCTGTGACAATCCCTGCCTTAAGTAGAGCTCAGGGAGGCGATGGGGCCTGCCCAAATGCATAGTGGTACCGCTAATGGCTCAAGCGGGGAAAATGGACTGCAAAGCCTGGTTCTTCCGCTAAATGCCATTCTGTCTTCCATGTGGGGGTTCTGACACATAGGGAGGAGGAAAAGGAGAGACAGCACTTGAATTTTGGCGTGAAGAGCACAAGCTTTAGAGTCAACGAGACATGGAGTATGAGAGTCTCAGCTCTACTGTTTACTAAAAAAATCAGTCCGCTGACATCTCTGGGGCTTAGTCTTCTCATCCAGAGAATGAGAATTTAAATGTCCTTACAGGGTTTTCGCAAAGATTAAATGAAATAATGTACACAAGGCCATTCACAGAGTGGGGTATGATTCAGGTGTTCCCTTTTCTCTCCTCCATCTCTGCTTGATTTTTTCACCTGGGCACTTACCAACACACTACTATTGTACTTGTTTATTTTACTTACTGTCTTGTCTCCCTCAATAGAATGTCAGCCTCCAGAGCAGGGTTTTTAATTTTGTTCATTGCTATATTCCCAGCCTCTAAAACAGGGGTTGGTACACAGTAGGAACTCAATAAGTATCTGTTGAATGAGCAGCTCACAAGCAGACAAATGAGAACAGAGGGGTACTGAGACTGACCTAAAAGCACCGATATCACTCAACTTCAATGGAGGCAATGGTGGGAAGAAATCTCTCTGTCCTTTGTTTCCGGAACATCCAAGACCACTTTCAGTTGCTTAACAGGAAACATACTCAATTTACAAGACCTCTAGGGACCCAGTGCACACTGGGTGCTGTGAGGCAGGAGGCCAAACAGGCCCTGTCCCTAGAGTGGCTCCCAGTCTAGTGGGTAGGGCTAGCTTCTTCTTATGTGCGCAGAAAGGCCCTCTACTTGGTTTAATACTCTGCTGGTACCATCTTGAAATTCGTAATAATGTTTGTTGTTGTTGTTTGTTTGTTTGAGACAGAATCTCACTCTGTCACCCAGGCTGGAGCTCAGTGGTGCAATCTTAGCTCACGGCAACCTCCACTTCCTGGGTTCCTGCAATTCTCCTGCCTCACCCTCCCAAGTAGCTGGGATTATAGGCGTGTGCCACCACACTCAACTAATTTTTGTATTTTTGGTAGAGATGGGATTTCACCATGTTGTCCAGACTGGTCTCGAACTCCTGACCTCAGGTCATCCACCTGCCTCAACCTCCCAAAGTGCTGGGATGACAGGCATGAGCCACCGTGCCCAGCCTCTTAATGTTTTAACAAGGCGCTCCACCACGTTCATTTTGCACTGGGCTCCACAAATTATGCAGCCAGCCCTGCACTGCAGGAAACATTTACGTACTTAAGCGCATATACTATAATGCAAGTACCAAACACCAAGGAAACGCTAAGGAGAGAAAAACGCCTGTGAGAAGAAAAAGAAAGACGAATCATTTCCAAGAGAAGCTATTACCATGAAGGAAGTACGGGCAGGGGCACTTGTTGAGTCTACTATGGGAGAAGACGTTCATGTCATGAGCTCATTGAATTCTGACAGCCACCCTACAAGCTGCATACTACATTGCCCATTTGAAACTAAGGCCTGCTCAAGATCATATAATAGTCTACTGACATAACAAAGGACAGACATAGGAGCCAAACCCGTGCCCATCCCTCTCTAAGTCCAAAGCTGTGGGAAAAAATGTATCTAAGAATCAACAGGGGTGGTTATTTTTAAGGTGAACATATTAAAGGTGGGGTAAGTCTAAGAGACACCAAGCCTCAGAGCACGAACAAGCATGTGGGTGCTGAGTGGAGGGGACCAGTGTTCTCCAGGGTGGTGTCAAACTTTGTAAGACTCGTTCTCCATATTCCTGAACACCAGGCACCCCTTACCATCCGTAACTAGGCACATCTGTAACACTGAATCAAAACCTACTTGTTTACACGTGTTTTCTCTATATTAGACTGGGGGCATCCCTAGAACTCACAGACTGACTGATGGGCAGAATTCTGCCTGGTGCATGCACACGGGTGAGCCTTTCTCTTTGAATGTGGGCAGGACCAGAGAACAGGATGGGAGAGTTCTTAATTAGGCTGCACTGTACATTAAGGGTGATGAGATAATCATTACTGTGATTACAATCTGTTATAAGACCCTACAGCAGCAGACTCTTCTGTTGGCCTTGAAAAAGCAAGTGCCATGAATTTTACAGCTGCAAGAAAATGAACTCAGGCCGGGCACGGTGGCTGAAACCTATAATCCCAGAACTTCGGGAGGCCGAGGCAGGTGGATCACCTTAAGTCAGGAGTTTGAGACCAGCCTGAACAATACAGTAAAACCCCATCTCTATTAAAAATACAAAAATTTGCTGGGCATGGTGGTGTGCACCTGTGGTCCCAGCTACTCGGGAGGCTGAGACAAGAGAACTGCTTGAACCCAGGAGGCGGAGGTTGCAGTGAGCCGAGATCATGCCACTGCACTCTGGCCTGGGTGACAGAGCAAGACTCCATCTCCAAAAAAAAAAAAAAGGAACATGAAAAGAACCGCGTGAGCTTAAATGAGGAACCTGGGGTTCAGATGAGACCCCAGCCCTGACCAGCAAGTCTATGAGACCCCAAACAGAGAACCCAGCGATACTGTGTCCAGATCCCTGACCCACGCAATCTGTGAGATAATAAACATGAGCCGGGTGCAGTGGCTCATGCCTGTAATCCCAGCACTCCGGGAGACCAAGGCAGGCGGATCACCTGAGGTCAGGAGTTTGAGCCCACCTGATCAACATGGAGAAACCCCGTCTCTACTAAAAAGACAAAATTAGCCAGGTGTGGTGGCGCATGCCTGTAGTCCCAGCAACCTGGGAGGCTGAGGCAGGAGAATCTCTTGAACCCGGGTGGTGCAGGTTGCGGTGACCCGAGATTACGCCATTACACTCCGGCCTGGGCAACGAGAGCAAAACTCCATCTCAAATAAAAAAGAAAAAAATTAAAAGATAAAATAAAATAAACATGCATTGTTTAACAGTTAAGTTAGTGATAACTTCTTATACAGCAAGAGACGACTGATACAGTAACCTATACACACGTCCGTCTTCAGCATGAACACGGAACTTGGATGCAGTGGCTGTGTGACACCTCTTGGCAGGACTTTAACTGGGCAGACTGGCAACAAAGACAACAAAGCCCAGGCTAAGATGGAGCACCAAGGGCAGGGAGGAACCCCAGAGGGTGGACAGCTGCAAAAGTAGGGGTGCTCACTGAAAAGGGGACGTATGGTCTGCAGGGCAATGGCATGCCAACCCCATCCACTGTGACACTGTAGGGAGTGCGAGAAGGCAAAACCACACTTCAGAAGGCTGCAAGGGGAATGGGTTCCCTGGGGGACTTCCAGGTGGAGACCAAAAGGGGAAGGGAGTGTGGAGAGAAAGGCAGAGGAGTCAGGGAGTTCACAGTTTACCACTGAAACCAAATAACACAGAAGAGACAAAATCCTGCTGCTCTGGCCCAAACCTTTGCTAGGACAGGCAATCACAAATAACCAAATTACAATCATTCTAATGATTACGTTCCCACACTTGACTTGGAAATGCTGGACTGAAAAAAAAGAAAAAAAAAAAAAAAAAAAAAAAAAAACACTTCACTCCACTCCTGATCCACACCCTGGGGACAGTATTATCTCCCCAGTGTCTTGCCTGGCCCACAACTACTTATGTCTCATGCCAGACTGAGCCGGCTCCCAGGATGGCAAGGGAGCCAGAAGCTGCTGCCAGCAGGGCCATCTGCACACCAATTCCCACAGTCTGAACGGCACAGCTTCCAAAGAGGGACTGCAAGCGGCCAGCAGCAGCCTGCACATGAGGGAGGCAGGGGAGAGCAAGGGAACTGGATCTATACTGCTCTGCTGCAATCACCTGTGTGCCGGGCGTGAGATGATCAGTTCCTCAGACACTTCCCAGAAGGCCTTCAGAAAAACTGAATCACAACACTGCTTCCTCCAAGTCTGTATGCTTATTTGCATCTTACAGGAATGTAGCCGGGTAAAGGAGGCAGCCTATTCCCAGTCAAAGAGCATCTGGGGTGGGCACCCTCTCAAGCCTGGCCCCAGCACCTGCAGGGAGTCGGCCCCTCTAATTCTCCTGGGGCGTGAACTAACACTACACATGAGCAATACCTCGTGAAGACCGAGCGTAGCAACCAAGCCCACCATGGACCTGATTCTGGGCAAGGAACTTTTTTCTTGAGACAGGGTCTCGCTCTTTCACCTAGGATGGAGTGCAGCGGCACAATCTTGGCTCACTGCAGCCTCGAGCTCCTGGGTTCAAGTGATCCTCCTACCTCGGCCTTTTGAGTAGCTGGGACTACAGACATGTGCCACCATGCCCAGCTAATTTTTCTATTTTTTATTGAGATTTTTTTGCCATATTACGTAGGCTGGTCTTGAACTCCTGGGCTCAAGCAATCCACTCACCTTGGCCTCTCAAAGTGTTGAGATTACAGGCGTGAGCCACTGCGCCTGGCCTGGGCAAGGAGTATCAGACAAATTACTCCACAACCCTGAAAGGTCGTAGTGTCATCCCTGTTTTACAGGAGGAACAACTGACACCCACAGAGATGTAGGAACACACAGAGGTAACACAGCCAGGAGTTGGGTTTGGTAACTGGCACAGGAGCCAGATAGGTCTGCCTGACTCGGAACCCCACTGCCTTCCCCCTATACCTTGCTATTTCTCCTACATGTCTGGAATTGACTGCAGGGTCAAAGTTTCATCCATTTAAACTGTTTATTTTTATTTATTTTATTTCTTTACTTATTTTGAGACAGAGTCTTGCTCTGTTGTCCAGGCTGGAGTGCAGTGGCACAACCTTAGCTCACTGTAACCTCTTGGGTTCAAGTAATTCTCCTGCCTCGGCGTCCTGAGTAGCTGAGATTACAGGTATGCACCTCCACGCCTGGCTACTTTTTGTTTTTTTAGTAGAGGGGGGTTTTACCATGTTGGCCAGGCTGGTCTTGAACTCCTGAGCTTCAGTGATCCATCCTGCCTTGGCTTTCCAAAGTGCTGGGGATTAGAGGTGTGAGCTACTGTGCCCTGCCATTTAAACTGTTTAAATGCTACATGAAGGCAGAGAAATGAGGCCCTGTCACTAAGGGATGCGACAAAGACACACAGACCTGCCACGTAAGGTGGGTGTGGCACCTGTCACAGAGAGGGACACCAGGGGCCTCCTGCTTTCTCTGAAGAGAGGGACGTCACAAACATCTGGGGTGGGAGTACTTTTCACTGGCCATGAGGACTGTGGCCAGGTGAAAAGGAACCGGCCTAGGGAATGCGTGTGGTTGGGGAGCAGGGAGTAGGTCCGTGGACTGGCAGAGGCACGTGTGAGAGTAGAGGGTGGACAGGCCAGCAACACCAGTGACACCAGAACACAGGGAAGACTTTGGGGACCAGCAGGAAGAAGCCTCGAGAGGCCAGGGGTGATATGCCAAGGTAGAGGGGATGGGTCCAGAGGTGTCCCTCTGTGACAGGACAAAGGAGGTGTGAGGACCGAAGAGGTGCCACCAGGGAACCTGGGAAAAAGAAGGCAGGTGACTCGGAAAATCCAATCCATGTGTCCCTGCAATTTATTGAATATGCAAGAAGCAGAGCTGACTTTTTGGATGACCCAAAAGATGAAACTATTAGTTAAGGCTAGGCGAAGGGGAGAAAAGAGAGAGAAATATCCTGCTACCTCCAGTTTTTCTTAGAGACGAGGTAATGGCAGTTCGCCTTCGGGATCCATTGGAAACAAAGAGAAATCTCTAACTCTCCCAACCCCAAATAAACAAACGGGAACAAACTATTCCATAATTTTCTTCTCTAGGAGAGACTCAGAGAGAAAAGGCCTAAAAATGCAAATTACCACATGGATGTGAATGAGTTTCAGTCAAAGCTTAAACCAGGCTACAACAACTTTTCTTGTGTGGCAAGGAAGGTCAGGAGGCAGGATGGTGTCCTGTGCCTCAAAAGGGGAGTGCTACGTCAAGGTGGTTGAAGAGGGGCTTAAAAGGGGGGACAAGCCCAGAGCCCAGCATCCCACCCTGAATGAGAACACAGGACTCCAACTCCAGCTCAGGGTCTCCCAGTGGTCACAATGGTACTGGGGACCTGCTGAGAGTGGCATAGAAGGACTCTCGGTGGTAGTCACAATGATCCAACATCCTAGGAGGGACCCACCACCAGCTGGCATGAGTCCTTGATGCTGGCCCTGGCGCTGCTGCTAATTCACTCCGGTGGCCTTAGGCAAGCTCCCTCACCTGTATGTCTGAGACAGCTAATTCAACCGCACTATGAACCTGGTCTCCAGAAATGCAGCACAGTAGGGTCAACTTGGTGTTGAAGGTCTCGCTTCAAATACAGTATTTCCCAATTCCAATCTTGGGCGTCAACCACCAACTGGGAAAATCTCCCTTCTAAGGCTGTTTTGAGGATTCAATATGGAAAGCTGCCAAAGCCTTATTTCCCATCCCTTTGTAAGGTCCCCTGCAGCTCCCAACTAGGCAGAGAAAGGGACTTTTATTAGCGAGAAAAGGGCCAGGTGCAGTGGCTGTCATCATGCCTGTAATCCCAGCACTTTGGGAGGCTGAGGTGGGAGGATCACTTGAGCCCAGGAATTTGAGACCAGCCTCGACAACACAGTGAGAACTTGTCTCTTCAAAAAACATTTTAAGGCCGGGCACGGTGGCTCACACCTGTAATCCCAGCACTTTAGGAGGCCGAGATGGGTGGACCACAAGGTCAAAAGATTGAGACCATCCTGGCCAACATGATGAAACCCCGTCTCTACCAAAAAAATACAAAAATTAGCTGGGTGTGGTGGTGCGCGCCTGTAGTCCCAGCTACTTGGGAGGCTGAGGCAGGAGAATTGCTTGAACCCAGGAGATGGGGATTGCAGTGAGCCAAGATTGCGCCACTACACTCCAGCCTGGAGCCTGGTGCCTGGTGACACAGCAAGCCTCTGTCTCAAAAAAAAAAAAAAAATTTTTTTTAAATAAGCCAGGTGTGGTGGGGCACACCTGTAGTCCCAGCTACTTGGGAGGCTGAGGTGGGAACATAGCTTGGCCCCAGGAGTTCAAGGCTACAGTGAGCTACGATCATACCACTGCACTCTCGCCTGGACAACAAAGTTAAGACTCTGTCTCTAAAAAATAAAAATAAAATGTTTTAATTTTAAAAAAGGTTAAGGCTGGTCCGAGTGCAGTGGTGTTTACAACTAATTGATCACAACCAGTTATAGGTTTCTTTGTTCCTTCTCCACTCCCACTGCTTCACTTGACTAGCCTTTAAAAAACATATATTAAAAAAAAAAAAGGTTAAATACCAGTGAGGAAAGTCCACATACACATTTTCATGTCACTGCCATTTATAAGTTCATATTAACTGAAAACACTATGTTATAAGCTATTAAAGGTAATTAAAAAATAAAAATAGCTCTTTGTCCCAAAGATAGTCTAAGTGACGGAACTCAGTGCTCTCTCACCAATAACAGCCCTGACAGAGAGGGATGGGGTCAAGGGATGGAAGAGATGCCAACCCCAAGAAAGGGCTGGAGAGGAACCAGGGGAGGAGGCATGGGGGAGGGGAGTTCCAGGAGGGAGCTGGGGGAGGGGATCTGGGGAGGGGATCTCCAGGAAGGAGCTGGGGGAGGGGAGCCAGAGAAGAGAGCTCCAGGAGGAACTGGGGAAGAAGGACTTGGTGGAGGGGAGCTCTAGGAGGGAACTGGGGGAAGAGAGCTTGAGGAGGGGAGCTCAAGGAGGGGACCTGAGGGTGGGGAGTTTGGGAGGGGAGCTAAGGAGGAAATCTGGGAGAGGGGAGCTTGGGGAGGAGAGCTGGAGGAGGGCAGATGGGGAAGAGAGAAGGGGAGAGGAGCTTTCAAAGGGGATCTAGGGAGGAAATCTAGGGGAGAGGAACTTGGGGAGGGACACTTGAGAGAAGGGACTCAGGGGGGAGCTATAGGGAAGGGAGCTCAGGGAGGGGACTTTAGGGAGGGGAGATGGAGGAGGGGATCTAGGGAGGGGATTTAGGGTAGGGAGATTGGGGAGGGGATCTGGGGAAGGGGAGCTTGGGGAGTGGATCTAGGGAGGGGGTTTGGGGAATGGGAGCTTGGGGAGGTGGAGCTAGGGAGGGAAACTAGGGGGAGCGGAGTGGGGGAGGGAAGATGGGGAGGAGACTGGGGGGAGGGGAACTTGGGGAGTGGATGGGGTTGGGGGATGGGAGCTTGGGGAGGTAGATCTAAGGAGGGAAGCTGGGGGAGGGGAGGGGAGATGGAGAGGGGACTAGGGGAAAGGGAACCTGGGGGCAGGGATCTGGGGTAGGGGATTTGGGGGGAAGGGAGCTGGGTACCTCAGGAGCTGCTCTGAAAAGGCAGGCAAGCCCCTCTTTCAGTTCCTCCTTGACAGCCAGTCTCCAGACTTCCACTCCACCCCCTCCCTGCTGCCACCCAGACAGTCTGATCTGCAACTCGGCCCACAACTACCCCCACTTGGGAGTCCAGCTGCTTACAGTCTGGGAACGCTGAGGTGGGCCCTGACCTGACCAACCAAAAACCCCAGAGTGGCAGAGCAAATGTGTCCTGTGTCTTCAGCATAACACTAAAAGCGAAGACCCAGCAGCAGAAATAAGACATCTCATCTCTTTGATTCTGGCAGGCTAGTATTTCCCTACCCACACTATCTTTAGAAATCATGTGTGCCACAATAAAAGTGAGTATTTCCCCTTCCTTCACTCAAACACACAGAAACGTCAAAGAAAAGCTGATCATATTTCTACCAGTTCTGCATGAGAGTTTGACCAGAACACCCCGCTCTCAGTAATGAATAGTTGACCCCAATTTCTGAACACACATTTCCTCTTCCAATTAATTTTCCTTCCCCTCATGAGATAAAACAGACTTTTTTTTTTAAAGAACAATATCTCTGAAAGTTTGTTTACTTTTTTTGAACTCTGAGGTCAGAGTTTAAGACTGGCTCCTTGGTGTGAAGGAACATATTATATGAATATAACAAAGGGCTGAATCATCTATAAACACCCAAACAAAGGCAGGACTTAATTTTTGGCAAAAAAAAAAAAAAAAAAAAAAGTTTTTGTGTCCATTAATGAATACATCAGCTGAGGACTACATCTTGGAATCTTTTAAATGAGCAGAGCTAAAGATTTCTCATAAGCACAGTTAAAGCACCATGAATTGATACATTTAGGGGGTTGAGAATCTGTTTCAAATCAGCAAAGTGCTTATGGCCAAAGGAACACCTTACCAAAAGCGGAATGAAAAAGTGTGGGCAGAGTGTCATGATTATTCGTTTCATGATTATTAGGTTTTTTTTTTTTTAAGCAGAAGAATAGTCTGCAAGAAAATACATAAAAATGTTCAAGTTAGGCAGAGAGCAGTAGCTCTTGACTGTAATCCCAGTACTTTGGGAAGCCAAGCAGGAAGATCACTTGAGGCCAGGAGTCCGAGACCCTATCTCTATTAAAAAATAGTAAGCTACAAAAAAAAAAAAAAATGCCCCAAATGGTAATGTAAGGGTGGTAGAATAATGGCAATTATTTTCCTTCTTTTCCAAGTGTTATATAATATTACTAAAGCAGCTAAACATATGTATGGATTTTAAAGCATTACAGTTTTAGATGTGCTTTAGGTAATAATTGCTAAGGCACTGAAAAATTGGCATATTCTTTTTGTAGGTTTTCCCTTTGGAGAAGAACAAGAGCATTCCTTACCTGCTTGGGAGAAAGACTTAGGAACAAAAATGGAAAGTCTGCTTACCTGAGGTTTAACTTTCGATCTTCATCGCTCCCAGCCTCCAACTACAGAGAAAGAAAGAGAATATCACACCACAGGCACCACTGACAACACGCCTCGGATGGCAGTCTCACATTTTCCAAGCCGGTGTTGGAAAAAGATAAAGATATCCAGGAAACCTGGCTACTTCTAAGCAGCCGTGCCCTTTCCTCACCAATCCCGGTCTGTCCCTTGGAGTCATTTCCGTTGGGGAATTTTCAGGTTTCCCAATGTTGACCCACATTCCTGCCACAGTCCAGGGGATGGAGTCCTGTTAGCTGAGCATTTCCTATCTGGTGTTGTTACCCTGCACAGTCTTTAGCCCTCGGCCCTCAACTTTCCGGGGTTGTTCTGGATCTTATCCTGTTTTTCTCTTTTAAGGGGAGGGGGCCGTGTTTAAAGAGAATCCACTTCCTCTGTTGAGCCAGGCAATCACAGCTGAGTGATGAACACCATCTTCAAAAAACCATCCCAGGCAAGTCTTGCAGTGAAAGGTGGCCAGGAATCGGGCTGTCTGTGTGTAGGTCTCGAAAGCTCTTGGTGGTTCTCGAAAAGACTTAAACGTTTAATACGAAATGTTCTAGGCTATCAGTTTATTTATATAAATGCAAGAGAGAGACATTTAATATTTTCTGAAAGCTAAAAGGCCAAGAGGTTGGGCTCCAGAAGTACCTATGACTTATTTTTTTTTTTTCTTTCAAAGAGCAAACTGAAATGAGAAGGAAACACACACACACCCCCCAAACAACTCGGCACCGCTGGGACTTGGCATGCTTTTTATGTTGCACAGAGGCGCCCATTGAATGGGAAAGAGAAACCTGGAAAGCTGTGATGGCTGGGAGAGATGCAGGGCTGACTGAGGACAGAAATGAAGCAGAAGCCGAGGCGAAGGAAAAGCAGTCCAGAGATAACGTAGGGCGGGGCCTGGGCAGCAAGGGAAACCCACCAGGAGGTGGCAACTTCAACCAAGAACAACTACACCAGCTGGCCACGGTTGTAATCCCAACACTGCAGGAGGCCAAGGCAGGTGGATCATCTGAGGTCAGGAGTTCCAGACCAGCCTGGCCAAGACGGTGACACCCCGTCTCTACTAAAAGTACAAAAGTGAGACAGGCATGGTAGTACGTACCAGTAATCTCAGCTACCTGGGAGGCTGAGGCAGGTGAATCACTTGAACCCAGGAGGCAGAGGTTGCAGTGAGCCAAGATCGCCACCACTGCACTCCAGCCCAGGCAACAGAGCAAGACTCCATCTCAAAAAAAAAAAGCCAGGTGCCGTGGCTCACACCTGTAATCCCAGCACTTTGGGAGGCCAAGGCAGGTGCATCATGAGGTCAGGAGTTCGAGACCAGCCTGGCCAATACAGTGACACCCCGACTCTACTAAAAATACAAAAATTAGCCAGGCATAGTGGCGCATACAGGTATCTGTAATCCCAGCTACCTGGGAGGCTGAGGCAGGAGAATCACTTGAACCCAGAAGGCGGAGGTTGCAGTGAGCCGAGATCACACCACTGCACTCCAGCCTGGGTGACAGAGCAAAACTCAGTCTCAAAAAAAAAAAAAAAAAAAAAGGCATGTGTACACCAGAGGGCCAGAGAGTCCCTACATCCTATTAAGATGATGCACATACAAGATTTTGCAGAGGCACCTACCCCACACTGAAGGAGAATTGGAAAGACCGGGGAAGGCTTCACTGACCACAAAACAAGTCACAACAGCAACAAACTGAGAAGAGAATGTTGGGTCTAACCCAGTGGTTCTCAACTGGGAGCAAGTTCTCTCAAGAAGAGACAGTGGGCGATGTCTGGAGGCATTTTTCTGGAGGTCACTACTGGCACCTAGTGGGAAGAGGACAGGATCCCACATGTGCTACACATCCCACAATGCACAACACGGTCCCCCCACAAGAGAGAATGTTCTGGTCCCAAGTATCAACAGTGGGTTGAGAAACTCTGGTCCAATCCAAAATGTGCCTGGAGATCTGCCCATGAAAATTAGTCACCTTGAAAGTTTCTCAGACATAACAATGTTACGATCCATTCCTGAAAATTACTGATTTATCTATTCTTGTGTGCTGCCTGTTCACACAGAGGAACTGAGTTAAGATTCATAGGAAAATGACATAAGTGATAAAATTAAAGACTGGGGGGAAAAAAAGAAAGAAAATTAAAAGAGAAAGGAGAGCCTTAGGGCTGAGGGCTTGAAGGCTGCAATCCCCTGTTTCCCATGGCAGCAGCAGGCCTGGCTGTGTCAGGAAAGCGCAGCCCGAAGTGTCTGACTCATTATGAAGTTGCATTTTGATGAGTGATGACGTGGCTTGCGGGTACGGACTTCACAATCAGTTAATTCTCAGTCACTCTCCCAGGTTCTCGGATGAAAGGCCTTGTCAGGTCAGTTATTCCAGGGAAGCTACATATGCCACGCAACACATGAAAGAGGTAATCTAGTCCTTTTAGATGGGCCAGGGCCCACAGACAGGAAGCAACTCAAGCGAGGGCGGACCAAGGCAGAGCCGGCCTGGCCCACCCAGGTCTCCTGCCCCAGCGCACACCTGCTATCTCCATCACACCTTGCTTCTCAGCTCAACACATCTTGGTGAGGGCCTTGCCTTCAGGAAACATGCCAGCCCATTCAAAGTCCAGCCACAAATGCTGCAGCTTTACTACGACAGAATAAAAGCTGCCTGAGTTTTACTTTGTTTATCAGGTCATTGGCACTTAGTAAAAATAATGCTTTATAAAATAATTAAAAACGCAGGCCGGGCGCAGTGGCTCACACCTGTAATCCCAGCACTTTGGGAAGGTGAGGCGTGCTGATGATGAGGTCAGGAGATCAAGACCATCCTGTTCAACATGGTGAAACCCTGTCTCTACTGAAAACAAAAATTAGCTGGGCATGGTGGCACGCGCCTGTAATCCCAACTACTTGGGAGGCTGAGGTAGGAGAATCGCTTCAACCTGGGAGGTGGAGGTTGCACAGAGCCAAGATGGTGCCACTGCACTCCAGCCTGGTGATAGAGTGAGACTCCGTGTCAAAAAAAAAGAAAAATAAACTCTGTCTAGTAGAAACAATGCAAATGTCCAACGAAATATGGCACACCCATACAATGGAGTATTATACAGCCATGGAAACAAATGAAGTACTGCCACATACCACAACATGCATGAACTTTGAAAACACGATGCTGGGCCGGGCGCTGTGGCTCACGCCTGTAATTTCAGCACTTTGGGAGGCCGAGGCGATCGGATCACGAGATCAAGAGATCAAGACCATCCTGACCAAAATGGTGAAACCTTGTCTCAAAAAAAAAAAAAAAAAAAGAAAACGTGATGCTGAGTGAAAGAAGCCAGACACAAAAGGCCACATAGGGTGTGATTCCATTTATATAAAATGTTCAGAATAAGCAAATCCATAGATACAGAAAGCAGATTAGCGGCTGCCTAGGGTTAGGGAGAATAGGGAAGGGGGAGGCTGCAGCTGAGGGCTAAGGGGTATAGAGTTCCTATTTTGGTGGGGGGTGAAAATGTTCTGGAATTAGATGGTGGTGATGGTTGCATAATCTCATGAATATACTAAAAACCACTGAATTGTACACTTTACAATGGCCAATTTATGGTATGAAACTAAAAAATAATAAGCCCTTAAAAATGTGTAAGACAAGAACAGATTAGGTTGCAAGTAACTCTAGGGACATCGGGTTTTGAATCAGAAATCTGGGCTGACAGGCTCAGCCTAAAGCCAACCTCTCTCCTTACCTCAGGTAAGTTTTTGTGATGAGAACCCGAGATTACATGCATAAAAGTACTCTGTAAATTGCCAGACAGCAGAGATAGGAACAGAAAACAGGCCCTCCTCGCTGTGGGAAGGAAAGGCGCTATTGCAATCCAGCTTCTCAGTAGCAGGCCATTGATGGCCAGTTTCTTTTGCCTCTAATCAGCATGTAGAGGGGGGATTATTAGAACCTTCTGTCTGTAGACAACTCATGAGTGGCCTCACCTCTCCAAGGAAAAGGTTCAAGTTCCCAGGCACTCTGAAAACATCTCTGCCAATCCCAGCAAAGCAAGGCTGAAGAGCTACCCTACCAGGAGACGGGGCTGTCAAACCAAACGCAAATATTATTCTCTCGTCTCACACAGACACACAAACCTCCCCCGTGTTATCAGTCAACTTCCCCCACTCCCTCCCACAAAGAAAGGGTCTGAAGAGCCCAGATGCCGGCTGCAGAACTTCCTGGGCCTGAGACTGCAGAGCCGCCTCTCCAGTCTTCTCTAAACATAGCTAAGGGTCTGCAGGCAAACACTCAGCCTTGTTATAGATAAGAGTTTAGACCAGAGGCCTTCAAGGGTTCTTCAAGAGATGGTGGGCAAGACTGCACGACCAGAGGGTCACCCCTGCAGCTACAAGAGAAGTGACCTGCTCAGAGGCCCAAGGCCTGAGCCTAGGACAAGCCAGGCCAACCGTGCAGGCTCAGAGGGCACCAGTTCCCTCAATCAACCCCAGAGGAAGAAGCCAGGCAAACAGATTCGGGCCTCACACACAGAACCACAAAAACGTGCACAGTGCCGGCACACGCAGCCCAGAGATGCACCTATGCAATCACCCAGAATGGGTCACAGCCACACAGAAAGACAGACGCACATAAACACACAGCCCTAAGTGATGTTACAGAAAGGAAAAGCCAGACTCAGGCTGCACACAGAACCCGCAGCACGCTCAGTCACCGTCACACGGCGACACGGGCACGCCTACAGCCAGAACTCCAGAGGCGGCAGGTGGGGAAACAATCTCACATGTTTGTAGGGGCACCTCCAGATGCCTGTCTCACTCTGGCACACCCGGAAGACAGGTCAACCAGAGTCACATCTCACATCGCAAAGCCAGGCACACAGGCAAAGGGCCTAGACCTGCCCCGGCCACAGGTCTCAGAACCAGCGGCTCACGGAGTCACCCAATCAGGGGTCCCAGTCGCACATCCAGTCACTCCTGGACCTGGGTCACACTGCAGAGTCACCCACAAATGGGAGTCCCCTCCACACACACAGTCCTCCCAGACAGGGGTCAACCCCCAGACAGGGGTCACACCTGAAATCCCAGTCCCCACTCACGAGGTCACACCTGCACACACAGTCTCTGCAGTCACCCTCAGATGGGGATCACAACGCATAGTCCCCGCCAAACAGGGATCACCCCAAGATGGGGGTCACCCCCGATGGGGGTCACAGCGCGCACACAATCCCCTGCAGGCACTTCCGGAGGGGCACTGCACACGGTCCCTGCAAAGTCGCTCCCCCATAGGGGTCACACCGCACACAAAGTCCCCGCACAGCTCCCCCAGACAGGGTCACATCGCACACAGTCCTCGCACTGTCACCCCGGTCCGGCTGCCCAGCTCGGTTCCTACAGTGGGGTCCCCCAAGGCGCTCGTACAGCCGCCACCCCCCCTCCCCCCGCTGCGCACGCGCGGCCCCAGCTCCCGCGGCCTCGCCTCGGCGTCCGGCGGCCCAGGCCGGGCGCAGCAGGCCTGGGGCTCACCTCGCTGTTGCTGGCCGAGGAGGAGGCGGCGCTGGGCGTGGGCGACCGCTGCAGGGTCACCAGGGCCATGGCTGCGGCGCGGTGCTAGGGCGCCACAGAGGTCTTGAGCTAGAGCCGCCACCGCCACCGCCACCGCCGCCCGGGCCGGGCCCGGGGCCTCCA